>NC_079193.1:225199208-225351708 GCF_029499605.1 Hyla sarda
TAGTGACAAAGTCAACAATAAATATTTCCACCATTCTCTTACAATAAAGTACAATAAGCTCTGTTTTTACAACTACTGGTTCTTTTTTTTTTTTTGGCCACAATGATGTAAAAAGCATAATTAGGGGAGAATTGGAAATCAAAGACTTCTGTGTTGGGATCACAAGATATAAGCAAGGCAGGGTGAAGCAGGCTAATTCTTTGTGGACTTAAATTTTAACTTGTCTGCGTGTATAGATCAAACATTATCACCAGAGGCTATGGATGAAATGATTTCCACTTTCAAAGAAAACCACTTTAAAAGAAATTTGCCAGACCCATATAGCAACACTACATTTTGTCTCGGTTTTCAATTGTGCTTCCCTCATGAGTAATGGTTTTGTCATCCCAATTGAACAGCGCACTGCAAAGCAGTTGCTGGAATGATCCTAAATTCTTGATCCTACAGAGAGCCATGCAAGAGAACAGTATTTTATGCCACAAAACCTGCCTTCAATATGTCACACGCAGTTATATGATGTGAGTCCTTGTGAATTTTAAGTTTTTAGTAAATGTCACATAAAGATCATCTTTAGCAAACAAACTTTAATGTATTCATTTGCTTTGCCTTAAGGCACAGACCGTTTACAAATAAGGATTTCTAAAATGTATTTATACAAAATCCAAATTTATCATAATTTTTCTTTGCAAACAGTTCACGAAACTGCTGATATTAAATGGAGAGAGTTCAGAAGAGAGCTACTAAACTAGTACATGGATAAAGGATAAAACTTACCAGGAAAGGTTAAAGAAAGAAAGACCAAACAGAGGGGATATCATAAAAACTTTTAAAAACCTAGAGGGAACCAACACGGTAAAGGAGGAGAGCATATTTAAAAGAATAAAAACTACCGGAAGAGGACATAGTTTTACATTAGCGGGTTTATGCAGTAATATCACTTTACTGAAAGAGTAGTGGATACATGGAATAGCTCGGTAGTCTACTTCCCGCAGAAGTAGTGGCTGCCAACACAGTGAAGGAGTTTAAGGGGGTACTCTGGCGCAAAACATCTTATCCCCCATTAGGGTCTATTCACACGTACAGTATTCTGGGCAGATTTGATGCGCAGGATTTCAAGCTGTATTCAGTCATTCAGTTTACATTGAAATCTGCAACTGAAAATTCTGCGCATCAAATCTGCCCCGAATACTGTACGTGTGAATAGACCATCAAAAAGATAAGGGATAAGCTGTTAGACCGCATCCCCTCCATTCAGGTCTATGGGAGGAGGTGTGACGACTACGTACCGTCACACCCCCTACCATAGACATCAATGGAGGGGGGGGTGGCTTGACGTCACGAACACGGGAGCACTACGCTCCTGTGTTATGGACACCTCTGCTGCCAGCCCGGAGATCGCAGGGGTCCCCAGTGGCGGGACCCCCGGGAGCTAACATCTTATCCCCTATCCTTTTGATAGGAGATAAGATGTTTTGAACAGAAGAACCCCTTTAAGCATGCATGGGGTAGACATAAGGCTATCCTGTATATAAGATAGAGCCAGGGACTACTGATAGTAGTCAGAATATTGGACAGACTAGATGGGCCAAATGGTTCTTATCTGTCAACACATTCTATGTAAATATATTATATTACAAAAGTTTGGGTTCAATTGCATTAAAACTTTCCCTATTGTCAAAATAAATACAGTTTTCCTTGTTGCGGGTGGCTGTCATCCAGTGCATTTGTATATTAGCGTAATCTGCATATGTAGCTAATGTTCTTCTCTTTATCACTACCACAGAGTTCCTTATAGGGCAAGATGCTGAGGGACATCTTAAAGGAACAGACACATATCAGCTTGTGGAAGCTTACTCTTGTTGTTGTATATTTTCTTTTTTTTTTTTTTACATTCCTAGACTTCATCATACATTTGAAATGAAACCAGTAAAAAATAAGACTTTCTGCACTCACCAGTCTTGTAAACAAAGGGTTTATTCATACACATATCATATAGCAAATGGTAATCACCGGATGCAGGGAGGGTGAACAGCACAAAGCAGCCAGCGGGGGCGTCTCACTGAACATCAGCCTGTTTTGCGTCAATGGCACATCTTCCAGTTAATTGCACTTTATTATGGGGGGCGGTCATCTTGCCTGAGCTGTGTTAACAGCATTTAAGTATATGCTTTACAGCAAGCCCCATTGACATAGGTAACAATAGTCTGGGAAGGATGAGCTGGGAATATCTCATATTGTCTTATCTATATATTGATCACATTCAACTGTAATCCTATCTGTGATCATAAGAAGTACTCAGCTGGAAAGGGAGTTCTACATGACAAAAAGTCTTAGTTTAGTTCTACAGAACAAAAAGCTTAGTTTTAGGCCTAGTAGCCAGAATAAAAACTGCAAGGTTTCTAAATTATTTAATTCCTTTAATAAACAAATATAGGAGGAGGCGTTACTCCCACTCGGACCCTTTTCTTCTCTTCTCGAGTGTCTTTTCTGTATGGAGCACTTTTGCTCCATACTCTCCCCCTCAGTCTCTCCCCTACTCCTTTCCTCCCTGGTACCAGAGATCGTGAATTGTGTTGTACCTGCCCATGCTACTCTGTGGTCTAAGCTCTCATGTGTCCCCATTAAGTTTCTGTTCCCGGATGGGAGGTTCCAAAGGAGACTATCCTATAGGAGCTGTTGTCTCCAATAAAGATGTACTACCTTCATATCAGGCATATACAGCATTGTTGTGCACTGTTCCTATCCAAGGTGGGTGTGATGAGATGTCTGACATCTTTTGAATCCCATCTAGTGTCCCCACCTGGAAAGTCGCTTAAGATCTCGTTTTTCTAGAGTTGGTGTGGTACCCCGGGGCTTTTCTCGCGACCGGAATATATTGCCTCCTGGGAAAGGGAGCTAAATCTTAGCTTAACTGAAGCAGATGTAGACTATATTCTTAGGCACTCACAGGGGTACTCGAGATGTATTCGATTAAGAGAATCTCACTTTAAATTATTGTCCAGGTGGTATAGGACCCCAGAGTTTTTATACACCCATGGGCTATCAACCAACAACTCCTGTTGGAGGTGTGTAACTCAGGTGGGGACCATTACACATATTTGGTGGACCTGCCCGGCTATTCAAATGTTTTGGAAGGATCTAGAGTTGAAAATAAATGCCATGATAGCTTCCCCTATAAACCTGACCCCCGATGTAGTTCTCCTTGGAAGACCCACTGTGGGCTTTCGCCCACGTAAGGATACTCTAGTTGCACATCTGCTGGCTGCTGCAAAATCTTTAGTGCCATTAAAATGGCTGGTTACTACACCACACACCATTTCTGAGTGGAGGTCCAAGGTCCACCAGTTGTGTTGATTTGAAGAGATGTCCAGCAGGAGGGACAGATACCATGAGAAGTTCTAGTCCATATGGGAATCTTAGTTAAATTATGTACATGCCTGATGGAATCCTTTTCTACCCTAGCACTCCCCCCCCCCCTCCCCTGACTCTTCTTCCTCTCAATACGGTCTTGATCCTTTTTTCTTTTTCAGATGAGCTCTATTTGTTGGACTATCGTGTCCTTTTGTTGATACTTCGTATGTTGTACCCAATGTGTATTGCTTGAAATTGCGATGTATGTTTATGTCATGTTGTTAAAAACCAATAAAACTTTTAATTGAAAAAAAAAAATATATAGCAGAAATACCTACAGTCTATCACAGAAAAGCTATCTGTGCCATTTTGTAATCCCTAATAAAAAACATTTTCAGAAGAGACCGTAAAAGTAACTTGGTAAGCAGATGTAATATACAGCATGTTAAAACTTTGGGAGTCCATTATGAAAGTACTTACGGTAACAATGAATACAAATCCTTCAGACAATCAAACTAAGAATATAAAACTGACACAGTCATTACAGACTGACATTCTTCAAAATATACCATTGCTTAGGTTTAATCTGACCAAACAGTACCTATCTATGAATACAATCTTTTTTTTTTTCAAGTCCTCTCCTTACACATGAAAAGTAAACAAAGTATCCATAGGGTTAACAAATATTTCTTTGTTCTTGAAACGTGCCCTCTTCATTTGTTTTTACTTTGTGATAACTCACAAATGGCAGGTCATGGAGGACTTTACAAAGGCTGGAGCTTCTTGTCCAAATCTGTAAATGAAATGAAAAACTAAAAGGAAGCCTTTCAGGGATGTGCAAATAAAAAAATAAACTACTCCTCCAAGGGAATAAAACAGAGCACAATCCACTTGTCCCGGTGCCCAAAAAAATTTCAACCAAAATAGTACATAAATAAGGTCTTTATTAGTTTATTTATTTCGTTTTTACACTTTCATTTTTTTCTCTACCACAAATTATTTGTGATGTGAAATTGATAAAAATGCAAATTTTGCAAATTAGTTTTTTTAATTTTTTACGCCATTCACCTTGTGGTCAAACTAACATGTTATTTTGATACTTTATGAACTAACATGCTATCTGATACTTAGCCTGATTACAGCAATAACACATTTGTTTAGTTTCCATCATGTTTTACTAGTTTAAACAATTTCTAAACTTTAAAAAAAAAAAAAAAAAAATTCCTGGGCTGTATGGGGGCAAATTTTTTTTTGCGCTGTAATCTGCTGTTTGTATTGGTACCATTTTGGTATTGGTCTGACCTTTTGATCACTTTTTGCTACATTTTTTCTTGGATATGATGTTATAAAAAAAAATGCAATTTTGTGGTTTGGTATTTTTTTTTTAACATTAACGCCATTGATTGTATGGTATATAATGTTATTTTTTGATAGTTCGGACAATTTCGCAAGTGGCAGTACCAAATACATTTATTTTTATTATGTTTACATGTTTATTACATGGAAAATGGGAAAAGGGGGGGTAATGTGAACATTTTAAATATGGAAGGGGTTAATGTGTTTCTAAAACTATTAACAAACTTTTTTTACACTGTTTATTAGTCCCTTAGGGGACTTTAAGAAGGAATCATTAGATTCCTCATACAGATCGATGCAGTTCTATGGAACTCCATTGATCTGTGTGATCTGTGCTAATTTGGTTGAGCAGGCTCAATCAAATGCAGATCCATGGACAGCCATGGATCAAGAGGTAAGCCCTTCGGCTACCTCCACAGTGGATCGCTAGGGATGGTTAAAAGGTATCTTTAGACACTGCTGTCAGCTTTGACAGTGGCGATCTAAAGGGTTAATAAACTATAAGAAGAGAAGGTGGGCTCAATCCATGCAAATATGATAATTTGCGGGTGCTACACAGTGATAAAGAAGCCAAACTCAAGAAGAAAGAAACACTACAATATAGCAGCACACCAGAGGTATGATAATGAACAAATCTTTATTGTACAAAACACTTTCTGTAAACACTACAAATATTGCACTTGTGAAGGGAAAATATAAAAGAAATTAAAATTGGCTCACTGGAAGCCCAAGCACAAACCTAGGGAGGGGCCATGAACCCCCTCTCCTAGAAATTGGCTCCCGTCCTCTAAGATGTTAAACAGTTACTATAGTCCATACAGAATTATACATTGTATCATAAAGGTGATAAAAACACTATAGGAACAAGGTGCTGTGATCCTGCTGACTACGGAAGTCGGTGAGTTGATGCCTAGCAACATCTGGGTGGCTACAGTTTGGAGACCACTATACAGTGGTCTCTAAACTGTAGCCCTCCAGATGTTGCAAGACTACAACTCCCAGCATGCCCAGATGGCTGTTTGGGCATGCTGGGATTTGTAGTTTTGGAATATTTGGAGGGCTACCGTTTGGAGATCACTGTGCAGTGGTCTCTAAACTGTGGCCCTCTAGATCTTGCAAAACTGCAACTTCCAGCATGCCCACACAGCAGTTTGCTGTCTGGGCATGCTGGGATTTGTAGTTTTGCAACATCTGGAGGGCCATAGTTTGGAGATCACTGTATGGTGATTTCTAAACCATGGCCCTCTAAATCTTCCAAAGCTACAACTCCCAGCATGCACAAACAGCAAACGGCTGTCTCTGCATGCTAGTTGCGTACCTTCAGCTGTTGCATAACTACATCTCCCAGCATGCCCTTCGGTAATCAGTACATGCTGGGAGTTGTAGTTTTGCAACAGCTGGAGGCACACTGGTTGGAAAATACTGCGTTAGGTAACAGAACCAAACTCAAGGTTTTCCAACCAGTGTGCCTCCAGCTGTTGCAAAAGTAAAACTTCTAGCACCCCCCCCCCCCCCCCCCCACCATGTGAATGCACAGGGTACATTCACACAGGCTGGTTTACGGTGAGTTTTCTGCTGCAAGTTTGAGCTGTGGCAAATTTTCTGCCGCAGCTCAAACTCCTAGCGGGAGACTCACAGTAAACCCCCGCCCAGGTGAATGTACCCTAAAAACACTACACTACACTAACACAAAATAAAGGGTAAAACACTACATATACACACACATGTACACTATCCCCCCCTTCCCCCCAATAAAAAAGAAAAATGTCTTGTACGGCAGTGTTTCCAAAACAGAGCCTCTAGCTGTTGTAAAATAACAATTTCCAGCATTGCTGGACAGCCACTGACTGTCCAGGCATGCTGGGAGTTTAGCAACAGCTGGAGGCACCCTGTTTGGGAACCACTGGCGTAGAATATTTTTGGTAGTGGAGGCAATTGTAACGCTTGCATCCGAGTCCACACCTATGCAAATCCCTAATTTAGGCCTCAAAAGCACATTGCGCTATCTCACTTCAGAGCCCTGTCATATTTAAAGGAAACAGTTTAGGACCACATATGGGGTATTTCCATACTCGGAAGCAATTGCGTTACAAGTTTTGGGGAGCTTTTTCTCCTTTTACCCCTTATGAAAAGGAAAAGTTGGGGTCTACACCAGCATGTTAGTGTAAAAAAATGTAAAAAATGTACACTAACATCCTGGTGTTGGCCCACACTTTTCATTTTCACAAGAGGTAAAAGGAAAAAAAGACCCTAAAAATTTGTACTGCAATTTCTTCAGAGTAGGGAAATACCCCATATGTGGACACAAAATGCTCTGCGGACCCACAACAAGGCTCAGGAATGAGAGCGCACTATGTATATTTGAGCGCACTATGTATATTTGGTGATTTGCACAGGGGTGGTTGATTTTACAGTGGTTCTGACATAAATGCAAAAAAATAAATACACACTTGTGACACCATTTTGGAAACTACACCCCTCACGGAACGTAACAAGGGGTATAGTGAGCCTTAACACCCCACAGGTGTTTGACGAATTTTCATTAAAATTGGATGAGAAAATGAAAAAAAAAAAATTTTTCACTAAAATGCTGGTGTTACCCTACATTTTTCATTTTCACAAGGGAAAATAGGAAAAAAGCCCATTTGTAACCCCATTTCTTCTGAGTAAGAACATACCCCATATGTGGGACATCGCTGCGGACGGTGATACACTGACGGCTCTGTGACGTTCCCGTCCCCAGGAAGCAGCAAGAGGATCACAGCGGAGGACCATGAGGCCGATAATGGTAGCAACGGTAGCAACGGGGGAATGTAGGAAGGGGAGTTAAAGTTTAGTTTGTTTATTTTTGCAGCCCGGGCAAAGGAATATGTAAAATTCACTCAGTACAGATGTGCTTTAAGGTTATAATGGGTTGTATCCTTAAGGGGTTAAAAGGATACTCCGCTGCTCAGCATTTGAAACAAACTGTCCCGTACACTGGAGCTGGCGCCGGGAGCTTGTGACGTCATAGCCCCGCCATCTCATGACGTCACACCCCGCCCCCTCAATGCAAGTCTATGGGAGGGGGCGTGACAGTGTAGGCCGCTGGACTTGGACAATTTGATGCACGGCCTTGCTGACTTGAGACAAATTGACTTGGACTGACTTGACTGAGACTGACTATAGCCCGTTTGTAGCTTACCAGGTTTTGACTTGGACCTGCAGGGTAGTGGACTTGTGGATCCGTGGCTGTGTAGTGGACTTTAGGCCTCCTCTGAACTCTAGACACACTCATACAGGACTTGACCTTACTGCAACTCAGCCAAGCAGGAAGAGAGTCGAGCGCTAGAGAGTAAAGTAGTCCCTCCCAGGGCTTATATGTACAATACATTATATAACATAGGCACTGGCGGTGATAAATACAAGACATAGGTGAGGGAGGGCCCAGGGATCACAGAATGGAGTCTGCCAGACAGGCCAGCTAGGGAATAGGGGTGCAACTCCTGTACTGGGCCACCACAATTAATAGAGAAGTGAAAGGACTGAAAGGCCAGAGATATTCAAACTTGGCTTTAGTTTATATAGCAGAGTGTGCAGATTCCAATAGCCACTCTGAACACTTGAGTGAAAAGTTATGAATGTACTCATTATCCTTTTTAGTTCACTAGATACAAATATCTTCCAAGAACACAAATAATAATGACATAGTCAAACACGTAAGTGCCTTCAATATTGTGGCGTTTTCTGGTCCAGTTCTCTCAACATCCTCTGTTGTGGTTATTGACCCTCATTCGCTTGACCTTTTCATTTTAACTATCTTCTACTATATACAGAAAAGAACTCAAAAGGACCTAAACTCATCTTTGAAAAAGATAATCACCCATAACAGTGGTCATGGGATTCCAGTCCAATAATCTGCTAAAAGTAAACTGTAAGTTTTGAGGATGGACTGTTTTTATGTATAGATGAGATTTGAACTCAGGATCTCCTGTTTACTAGACAGGCGCTTTAACCAACTATGCCACAGCACCATGTGTGATGCTGTGGCATAGTTAGTTAAAGTGCCTGTCTGGTAAACAGGAGATCTTGAGTTCAAATCTCATCAGTGTTTTTATGTATAGTACACAGTCACATGTCATCTGACCAAAAATGGCCAAATGCTCCTAGATTGTTGGATTTTGTTGCCTGTTTTTAACCGATTAAGGAACCCCTTAAGTACACAGCCTGTTTAGGCCTTAAAGGAGATGTCCGGTGCTCACTTTTCTTATTTTATCCGTTCCGGGCTGAAAAATAAAAGAAAACAAATTTTCTCTTACCTGCCTAGGCTCCCCCGGTGCTTCAGTACAGGTGTTCGGTCCCCGGGCTGTATTCTTCTTACTTCCTGTTAGCCCGGCACGTCACACGGAGCTTCAACCTATCACCGGCCGCAGCGATGTCCCGCCTCGGCCAGTGATAGGCTGAAGTGGGATACAATAAGAAAAGTGAGCACCGCACATGTCCTTTAAGGACACAGCCAATTATCATTTTTGCATTTCCGTGTTGTCCTCCTTGAATTTTAAGAAACAAAAAAAAACATCAACAGAGCCATATAAGGGCTTGTTTTTTCAGGATCAATTGCATTTTGTAATGACACTTTTCATTTTACCCTAAAATTTATGGTGAAAACCCCCCTGCAATTTTGCAACTTTGTGGGTTTTTGTTTTTTTTTACTCATTGCAGCTCACAATAAAATTGATATGTCATTTTTATTCAACTTATGATACCAATATTTACATAGATTTTGCATTATTTTATTGCTTTTTAAGTAAAACTTTTTCAAATATATTTTTTTTTACTAATTCTGATCCCTTTAACTGTCTTAATTTTACATATACAGAGCTGTACGAATGGCTTATTTACGGTCATCTGTAGTTCTTATTGTTTCCCCTTTTAGTTTAGATGAGACTGTAAGATGATTTTTTCCATTTACATCATTCACACATAGCAATGCCAAATATTTTTATGTTTTCTTCTTTTACGCTAGGTGCAACTGATTCCTAAAATACCCCAAAAGGTCTTGTTTTCAGTATTTTCTTAGTCTTAACAGGTGATATAATTATGGTCAGTGTACTTGAGTATGCCATTGGAAAACATTGCTTTATAAGATTTTATAAGCAATTATTACATTTTCTATACTGATCGATGCTATGCTATTGCATTATATTGATCAGTTAGATTTACGCTCTACTAGTAGAGTTTGCCTGAGGCAGAGTCTATTATCAGATCGAGTGACAGACACAGAGGCCTAGTGAAGATTACACTGCAAACATTGGAACCTTGCTCATGTCAGTCATTGAATGTGAGTGCAGGGTGCTAATAACAGCCATCACTTATTGTCTATGAAGCAAGCTCTGCCATGATGTATATGTACATTGCGGCTCATTAAGGCCAATGTGACCACACTGTGCATGTGTGTCGTATGTCATCAACAGGTTATGTTCAGCTACTGCATAAGTATTTCATTTGAAGGAAAATGGCTGCTAAATTATGCCAATATTGTTTTAATATTTATTGTCCATGTTAAAAAAAAAATAGCTGGCACTGCAGAGCCTTGATAGTTGTGAACACATTGAGCAATAGAAATAATCCAATAAAAAATATAACAGTAACTGTAGGTGGTGCTCAACCATTACAAATAGATAGCTATAAGTACATAGAAAAAATGATGAAAAGGTTGCACTCACCGTTAGTCATATGTAAATATGAGGACAGAGGCTGAAGCGACATATGTTTAGCGCTGCACAGCACTTTAGTCCAGCTACACATTACTACAGTAGTAGGGGTGGAAATGAAATTAAAACAATCAAACTGCTGATGTCAGAGAATGCAAATTGGATAATTATACAGAATAAGACAAAGCAGCAGAAAGACAACTAATGGAAAAAATAGAAAAGGGATTTTTGGTATTAAAAATGTACTTTGCTTCAAATACTGTCAAGAAGATATTAGCAAATGTACATGCTACTGCGTCCCCATGGCCATTCTTTTACATTGACCGAACCACTTCTCCTGAAAGATGCAGTAATTGCTCTTCAGAATTAACCTTAAAGTTTCACATACAAAAGTGATAATTGTTTTTTCTTTTTGATCCACCTCTAAAAGTTCCTGGATTGCTTGGATGCCCCTGATCTGAGAGTTTTGTGTATAGAAGCTTTCCAGGTCAATTGACGACAAGTACAATTCTCTGGGCATTCTCTGACATTATGCCAAGACTAAGAGTCCAGTAGACCTGAAATGAATTGGTGATACCTGTTCTGTACCTTTTATCACATGTTGGATGATGCATGAAAAGTTTCTTTTATACTGCACCCAAGAACTGGAATATTTTCTTCTTTGTACTATATACATTTGCATTCTCTCACATCAGTATGTTAAATGTTTTTTTTTTATATATAACTGTTTATTTTAAAAAGTTTTAAATGGGCACTGTCATTGAAAAAATGTTTGCTATTGCACTCCTTATGGTAAATAAAAAATATTTACCATAAAACATAGAAAATTTAGTTTTCTATGTTTTATTTGTGTTTAAAAAAGCTGCCACTAGGTATCTCCCTACTTGTCTAGAGCACATTTTCCCCATCTCTTGCACAGACTTTTGCACAGACCTGCTGGCCTGGCAGAAGTCCAAAATCAGGAAATGCAGTCTGGAGTGCTGAGGGGTGTGTTTGCAGCCTTAGCCAATCATAGCTCATCTCACACTGAACTTCTCTGGGCTGTGTGTGTAGCAGAGTTAGGGAGGAAGTTCTCCCCTGTATGGCTTCATATGATGTCACGCCTGCTGAGGAACACCCTTTCTCATTCTGTGAATGTGACTGAGACTGAGCAGAAAATACAGAGCACTATCAAGGTAGAAATCTAAAAAATTATAAAAAATAAAGGCGGAGGGTGGTTTATGATGGGGGAAGTGAACGGGGAGGATTATAAAATTCAACAAGATCATGACAGGAACTCTTTAAAGATTTAAAGTAATAAAGAAGGAATAGCAAAAATATACAATGTACACGTAAGTTAGGCATGTTTCAGGAAACAAAAGATTATACAATACTAACATGCGAGTCAATATTTCACAATATACCTCTCAAACCTAGTGAGTCACACGTAACTACGTAACTAGTGCAGTATAGCTAATCACTAGATATAAAACTGCTTAAGCTACAATTAATAAAATGCTAGAATATAAAAGTTATATAGAATACATATCAGGATAGATTTTGGTTCTGAGGACCTCGTTGACTAGCTTTCTGTTGCGTAGATACAAATGTATTCCTCCCAGGCCTGGTAAGCATTCCTAAATTTTAAGATGTTGAACGTTTTAATTTCCTTCCCACCCCTACTGCCATGTATAGCTAGATAAAGCGCTGTACATCGCGAAACATCCTATCCTGCCTGATTTTATGGATTGAAACAAATAAAGGAATATTTTTTTTTATGACCAATGGTAAGTGCCACCATTTCATCATTTTTTATATGTAGTGTATGTAATAATTTTGGTTTACTGGACTTTCATTATTTTATGCCAAAGTGTATATTACATATTGGCTAAAATTACACCTTTTTGAATACATGAGGACCAAATCAATTTAATAAGGTCCTTTCATCAGAGAAATTGGCTTTTGAAATAGAGCCTTTTGGCAGATTTGGTCCATCCTATTTCCAACAACCCTGGTATACTTTACATTTGTGAGAACGGGAGCCATTCTTGCAGAGCTCATAGAAGGGACCTCAGCAGGAAAGCCCCCTCTATCACAGTTACAATTGTAAGTTTCCATATAGAAGGCTTAACCACTTAACCCCTTAAGGACCCAGGGTTTTTCCGTTTTTGCACTTTGCACAAACGCCATTTTGTAAATTTTGGGGGCTTCCGTTTCTACACAGTATATTTTTTGGTAAAAATGACACCTTATCTTTATTCTGTAGGTCCATACGATTAAAATGATACCCTACTTATATAGGTTGGATTTTGTCGTACTTCTGAAAAAAATCATAACTACATGCAGGAAAATTTATACATTTAAAATTGTCATCTTCTGACCCCTATAACTTTTTATTTTTCCGCGCATGGGGCAGTATGAAGGCTAATTTTTTGCACCGTGATCTGAAGTTTTTAGCGTTACCATTTTTGGATTGATGGGACTTATTGATCGCTTTTTATTCATTTTTTTCATGACATAAAAAGTGACCAAAAATACGCTATTTTGGACTTTGGAATTTTTTTGCGCATACGCCATTGACCGTGCAGTTAAATTAATTATATATTTTTATAATTCGGACATTTCCACATGCGGCAATACCACATGTTTAATTTTATTTTTATTTACGCAGTTTTTTTTTAATGGGAAAAGGGGGGTGATTCAAACTTTTATTAGGGAAGTGGTTAAATGATCTTTATTAACTTTTTTTTTTCACTTTTTTTTGTAATGTTATAGCTCCCATAGGGACCTATAACACTGCACACACTGATCTTTTACATTGATCAATGGTTTCTCATAGGAAACCATTGATCGATGATTCTGCCACTTGACTGCTCATGCCTGGATCTCAGGCACTGAGCAATCATTCGGCGATCGGACACCAGGAGGCAGGTAAGGGGACCCTCTTCGTGTCCTATAGCTGTTCGGGATGCCGCGAACAGCCCCCTGAGCTAACCGGCATTAGTTTAGTTTCACTTTAGATGCAGCAATCAACTTTGAACGCCGCATCTAAAGGGTTAATAGCATGCGGCACCGCGATCAGTGACACAAGCTATTAGCCACGGGTCCCGGCCGTTGCTAGGTGCCGGGCCTGACCCGGTATGACGCGGCCCCGCGTTATAGAACGGGAGCGGACTCATGACATACCGGTACGTCATGGGTCCTTAAGAGGTTAAAGGGTTACTCCGGTGGAAGCCTTTATTTATTTTTTTATCAACTGGTGCCAGAAAGTTAAGCAGATTTGTAAATTACTTTATAAAAAAAAATCTTAATCCTTCCAGTACTTATTAGCTGCTGAATACTACAGAGGAAATTCTTTTCTTTTTGGAACACAGTGCTCTCTGCTGACATCTCTGTCCATTTTAGGTACTGTCCAGAGCAGGATGTGTTTGCTATGGGGATTTTCTCCTACTCTGGACAGTTCTTAAAATGGACAGAGGTGTCAGCAGAGAGCTCTGTGTTCCAAAAAGAAAAGAATTTCCTCTGTAGTATTCAGCAGCTAATAAGTACTGGAAGGATTAAGTTTTTTTATAGAAGTAATTTACGAATCCGTTAAACTTTCTGGCACCAGTTGATTTTAAAATAACTTTATCAGGTCTGAGAGAAATGCAATAAATGAAAGTAGATTAAAAGAATTTTCTCAAATAAATATCACTAGAAAATCTGATGATGTCCCTTAGTATGACAGGGAAACATGTTTGACTTTCATTTTAGTAGAGCGAGATCAAAATCTGTTGACAAGTATATACATTCTTGTAAGTGGTTAATTTGCTAGACTAGTATATAACTGCTTGTAGAAGTTAATATGCTCGCCTAAAACATCTGCTAGGGTAGGAAACAGCTGTCTCACACACAACCAGGCCCCTAGTCTCTGTTTTGAACGGAGTCTGGGTCACGCATGCACGCTGCTGCTCCATTCATTGTCTATGGAGCTGCGGGAGAGTGCTAGGAAACCACATGGCCTGATACTTTTTCTTTATACTCAGGATAATTCATTTTTCTGTACTATAGCATTTTTTAACAAAAAAAATTCAACTCAACATTTACCGTATTTTTCGCCGTATAGACGCACTTTTTCTTCCCCAAAACTGGGGGGGAAAAGTTGGTCCGTCTTATATGGCAAATACACACCTATCGTGGCGGTCCCTGCGGCCATCATCCGCGGCCAGGACGTGGTGATGCCCTGTATTAACCCTTCAGATGCGGCGATCCAAGCTGACCGCCACATCTGAAGGGAAAGTGACACTAACCCGGCTGCACCAGGAGGGATCTTACCTGCCTCCTCGGTGTCTGCTTGTGCCGGGATCCCCTGCATGGCCGGCGCTCTCCTTCGTCATCATCACGTCGTCACGCACGCCGTCCCGTCATCCAATAGGAGTGGCGTGCGTAGCGACGTGATGGCGGTGACGGAGAGCGAGGATACCCGCAGCAGAGACGTTCCAGAGCGACAGGGACACCCCGGGGACGCGGCGACAGCGGTGGAGGGCGACATCCAGGGCAGCGGGGACGAGCGGTGACGGGTCCGGAGCAGTGGGGACAGGTGAGTACAACTTCCTATACCAGTGGTCTTCAACCTGCGGACCTCCAGATGTTGCAAAACTACAACTCCGGGCATGCTGGGAGTTGTAGTTTTGCAACATCTGGAGGTCTGCTGGTTGAAGATCACTGAGACCTATACTTTACATTGTATTCTAGATTTTCCTCATTTAAAATTGGGTGCGTCATATATGCCGGAGCGTCCTATAGGGCGAAAAGTACGGTATTACCCTTATTATGCAGTTTTAAGAAATATCCCATGTGTGCCAAAGAAATGAGCACCTTGTGGACAAAACATTAAAATTATTCAAATAATATATATTTTCAGTTTAAATAGTAGCAGTACAGTGAAAACACCTACATTTTGGAAACTACACCTCTCAGATATTTGAGCATTTGAACCGTACAGGCATTTGGGGAAAGTTTTAAGCATTGAGGGATGAATATAAACATTTTAGCTGTTGTTCCAGTAAAATTCTCTTTTGGCTCATTACCACACACAATATTTTTCCCATAAAAAAAAATAATAATAAAATAGTTAAAGTTAAAAAGGAAACATATTTGGTATCGCCCCAAGCAGAATTGTTCAAACTATTAAAATATGTTTATGATCTTGTATGGTGAACTGCGTAAAAAGGGCAAAAAAACATACAAAATGCAAGAATTGCTGATTTTTGGTCACACCAAACAGTACTCTACTTAAGTATTCATTACCCTTGGACTCGGGCACTTTTTTTTATTGTAAAACCACAGATTGAACTTTATTAAAATTTTATAGAGGTGAAACTAGCTACTAATAATAATAATAAATTGCTCTGTGGATCCCTTTCCATCTCACCTGAATGTGAAGTGCTATTTTAGTTTGCAAGAAGAATTGTTTTGAAACCATTTAAGTAGCAGATAGTGCCCGTGTTTTCTTTTGAAAAGACAAAAATTTATTTTATTTCAATTTCATGTATTGAATGAACACAAAATAGTCCATCTTTTAGAAGTGGAAGCCAATATTACATGGATTTCGAAATAATTTACAGATACAAATCTGAAAAGTTTTTGCCCTTTAGGGGCAAAATGTTCACATGGCAGAAAATTTTGGGAATGCATTTCCGAGCTTATTCTGCCAAAAGAATGAACATATTCTTTTGGAGGACACCAACATTTTTACTTCTGCGGCCAAAAAATCTGCTGCGGAAATTTCACTATGTGCATCATTCAGCATAAACCTATTGAAAAAAATAGTTCTCTGCTGCAATGGAATCTCCGAACTAAATTTTTCTGCTGGATTCTGCACGCGAATTTCGCCGTTTGAACATGGCCTTACTGTGCAGCAAGTAATATCTGCAAGTCACATAAGAAATTTAATCTCAGTACAGATACACCTGTTCTGTGAAAATCTCAGAGGTTTTCAGAAAGCATTATGGAACAGCAGCATGAAGACCAAGGAGCTTACAAAACAGGTTAGGGATAAAGTTGTGGAGATGTATAAAGCAGGGTTAGTTTATAAAAATAAAATCCAAGTTTTGAACATGTCACAGAGCACCATAAAATCCATCATGAAAAAGTGGAAAGAATATGGCACAACCAAATATCTACCAATACAAGGCTGTCTACCTAAACTGACAAGCCAGGCAAGGAGAAAATGAATCAGAGAAGTGGCTGAAATGGGAGAATATGTCAACAGGACAACTATGAGTATATACTCCACAAATCTGGGCTTTATGGAAGAGTCACAAGAAGAAGCCATTGTTGATGACACAAGAAATCCTGCTTGGAGTTTTCCACAAGCCATGTGTGTGACATAGAAAACATGTGAAAGAAGATGCTCTGGTCAGATGAGCCCAAAATTTAACTTTTGTTACTTTTTGTGCAAAACAATATATGTGGCGGAAACCTAACCCTGCCCATTACACTGCCCATCACCCTGAGCATGCATCGAAAAACATGGTGATTGTGGTAGCATCATGCTGTGGGGATTCTATTCTTCAACAGTTTTATGAAAACTGGTTAGAATTGATGGAAGGATGGGTTGAACTAAATACAGTGCAATCCTTAAAGGGTCACTCTCATTAAAACTAATTTTTGCTATTGCACTCCTTATGGTAAATGAAAAATATTTCTAATATACTTTGTTTATTTGTGCTTAAAAAAGCTCAAGAGCACATTTTCCCCCAATTCATACACAGACTTTGGACCAAAGTCCAAACACAGGAAGTGCCGCCTGGAGTGCTGAGGGGGGGGGGGGGGGTGTCCAGCCTCATCCAATCATAGCTCCTCTCACACATAACTGCCATATGCTGTTGGTTGGACCCCCCCACCTCAGCACTCCAGGCGGCACTACCTGTGTTTGGACTTTGGTCTGTGTATGAGTTGGGGGAGAATGTGCTCTTGAGCTTTTTTAAGCACAAATGAAACATAGAAAACTTCATTTTTTTTTAAACAAAGTATATTAGAAATATTTTTCATTTACCATAAGGAGTGCAATAGCAAAAATTTGTTTTAATGAGAGTGGCCATTTAAAGAGAATCTGATGCAGTCTGCAAAAAGACTTGAGACTGAGGCCATGTTCACACAGCCAAAAATGTGCAGAATGTCTGGCCGGAAAACATGGGCGGACATGTCTATTCTTTCTGCGGATGCAGAAATCGGGATTTCCATGGCAGAAACATCAACCGTGGAAATTAAACTGGGTGCACAGTGCAGCAGAATCCCATTGAAAACAATGATACTCTGCTGCAGCGGAATTTTCAAGTAGAATATTTCAGCATAATTTCGGTCAGAAATTCAGCCGTGTGAACCTAACCTAAGACTGAGGTTCATATTTCAGCAGGATAATGACCCTAAATAAACCAATGGAATGGTTTAGATCAAAGCAAGTTAATATCTAAAAATGACCCAGTCAAAGTCCCGACCGAAAAGCAACTGAGAATTTATGGCAAGACCTGAAAATTGCTGTTCACAGACAGTATCCATGTGACTGAGCTTTCGATTTTTTGCCAAGAAGATAAACATTTCCATCTCTAGATGTGTAAAGCTGGTAGAGGCATACCCCCAAAAGAATTGCAGCTGCAATTGCAGTGAAATGTGGTTCTACCAAGTATTAACCGGTTGCTGAAGAAGGTTATCGGTTACCGCGCGGCCCCCAGCTGATTCCTGTAGCTGGGGGCTGGCGTTAATAGCCGACATGCGGTGATTGCCACGGCCGGCTATTAACCCTTTAGATCGCTGCTGTCAAAGTTGACATCGGCGTCTAAAGGGACATTAAAATGCTCCCTGGAGGTCCATTGGGGTGGATCGATTCCCCCCCCCCCCCCCCCCGCAGCGCGATCGTTGAGGGGCGATCCACTGCTGAGGTAGCCGGAGGGCTTACCTCTCCTTCACTGCTGGCTCCTGCTCTCTGAATGATAAAGCCTGGCAGGGCCAGGCTTTATCAATCGAGCACAGAGCAGGTTTTATGAAACCACATTGATCTGTATGAGGAATCTAATGATTCCTCCTGAAAGTCCCCTAAGGGGACTAAAAGTGTAAAAATAAAAAGTTAAAAAAAAGTTTACAAACACACACATTAACCCCTTCCTTATTAAAAGTTTAAATCACCCCCCTTTTCCCAAATTCCATATAAAAATATGTAACCATAATAAAAATAAACATATGTGGTATTGCCGTGTGCGTAAATGTCCGAACTATAAAAATATATTGTTTATAAAACTGCACGGTCAAAAATTCCAAAGTCCAAAATAGCATATTTTTGATCACTTTTTAGATCATGAAAAAATGAATAAAAAGCGATGAAAAAGTCCTTTCAATACAAAAATGGTACCGCTAAAAACGTCAGATCACAGCACAAAGAATTAGCCCTCATACCGCCCTGTACATCTAAAAATAAAAAAGTTATAGGGGTCAGAAATAACAATTTTGAACATATTAATTTTCGTGCATGTAGTTATGATTTTTTCCAGAACTAAGAGAAAATCAAATCTATATAAGTAGGGTATCATTTTAACCGAGTTGACCTACAGAATAAAGAGAAAGTATGATTTTTACAGAGAAATTTACTGCGTAAAAACGGAAGCCACCAAACTTACAAAATTGTGTTTTTTCTTCAATTTTGTCGCACATTGATTTTATTTTTTGTTTCGCTGTAGTTTTTTTGGTAAAGTGACTGATGTCATTACAAAGTATAATTGGTGGGGCAAAAAATAAGCCATCATATGGATTTTTAGGTGCAGAATTGAAAGGGTTATGATTTTTAAAAGTAAGGAGAAAAAAACGAAAGTGCAAAAACGGAAAAACCCTGCGTCCTTATGGGGTTAACTTAAGTAGAAGGGGGTGGTGGCAAATATTTATGCATCCAAAAGATGTCAACTTTTTTGTTCTATGGTCTCCCGAACCTGGCTGTCTGCACGGAGATCCCGTGTGTCTGCACGGAGATCTGGGGGGTAGGTCCCAGTGGCCGGACCTCTGCGATCAGACATCAGTACCCCTTTAACCCCTAGAGAACCCATGGCATGAATGAATATCATGACCATACTAGGGGACTCTGAAGCAGGTCCGGAACTGAGCTTGCTTCAAAGCCAATGAGAAAAGGCTGTTATAAGCACCCAGGACTCACAGCTAATGACGGACAATGGGGATGACACCATTGTCCAGTATTAACCCTTTAGATCCTGCAATCTATGTCGATCAAAAAGTGTTATACTAATTCTGTGATAACACAGGGTCCCGATCATTTAAATTTTGATTTGTGGCTTACATTCTCTTACTCATACCTTTTTTTTTACTTTTCCACAAAGTTGTATCAGGGTTTATTTTTCACAGAACAAAGTTGTACTTTTCACTGAAACCCTTTTTTATCATATCATGTATTATGAAGCCCTAATATGATTATGATATGATTCCAATGATACTAAACTTGGATAATTTATGTTTCATTTTATGAAGAAAAAAAAAACTGGGGGGTTATGGGACCACTAGACCCAGTTACATGATGGACATTGGAGCAATCTTCGGTAGCAATCTGCTGGTTACAGCGCAGACTTGACTCCTGAGCCGTACCTCCAAGCCTGTCCCATGACTGTTTACACTGTTGTACCGTTAAAGTCAAACACTGGCCACAGCTGTAAAATGCATGAGACCACTGAGATCAGGATGTCGTTACTTCCCTTGCTCCCCTCTAGCCTCTGGTATTGCGGCACCCAGTCTCCGTCATGCTCAACTTCCAGGTGCTGAGGGTCAATACGTCACTATCTCTGGCTGAGCAGCAATGTGATGTATTGACCCCCCAGCACTAGGAAACGGAACGCTACAAAGACTGGGCACCACAATACTGGAGGCTATCACAGGTATCTGTTGACATCCCATCAAAAACGGAATGCAGACGCTTACTGTAATGGAGGGCAACAGATGCCATTATTTTCAGTAGCCCGAACAGTCATCTAGTGACTCTGTTGAGGACATATATACAATTTTAAACTGACTTAAAAGAACGGTCTTCAGCGTTTTTTTTGCTTAGAATAGTGCACACATCTTGAACTGAGTTCTAGGTGACTCCATTTGGGTAATTGAAATGAATGGCATCTGTTACCCTAGGTTATAGTATACATTGGTAATGCTTTTTCAACCAAATGCCAATGGATACAACTGACGGAAGCACTTATGTATTGTGAACCTAGCTCAAGTACAGTTTGTTTGTTTTTTAAGCAGGCAGCCTTGACAATTAAGAAAAAAAAACAAAAAACCTTTTTGCCAGAGTACCTCTTTAATGCATGCAATTTATTGGCTGTAAACTCCCTCTGTGTCAGGGATTCTTAGATTAAAAACTTAGGGGAAGAGGGGAGACGCTTGAACTGTCTGGACACAGATAGTAAGCTCCATATTAGAGAACTGGTGCCTTGTTACGGTACAAGGACTCAAACTGGCGGATCATGTGTCTGGCATGTGCGTGTCTAATGAGCAGCTCATGAGGTGCTATGTCAGGACAGCCGAACTGAGGTAGTATGAGGTCACACAGTAACCCGAGAGAACACAGAACACATTCAATTCAGCTGAAAATGAACATCACCTCCTGACCAAGGGATCTCATGACACCGATACGAGGGATCACTGCACAAAGTGTGGTACTCATCCTGATGACTCTGCCTGAAAGGATGCTTTGTTAAGACAGGCAAAAATATTGTCAGTATTTTTAGAAGGATTATCAATAGCGTTAGACTCTACAGATGGGGTCAGTACAATTCAGCAATGTTTTATGGGCAAGTTCTCTTTGTAGGTCTAACTGTCATTAAAAGGGTGTTCCACAATGACAAAACCTCTTAAAGATCTCATAATTAGAAAAATAATAATAATAATAGGGGAAAACTTGTCATATTGGGGTAACTCATTTAACTTACAGTCTCGAGGATCAGGTGACCAATGACAGTGTGTTTTTGTTTAACCTCTTAAAGATGCAGGGCATACATGTACATCCTGTGCCCACTCCCCTTTTATGGCGTGGGGCATTAACCCCTTAGATGCTGCTGCCAAAGTTGATTGCAGAGTCTAAAATAAAAATAAAATAAACCACGGAGCTGATCATGACCATCGCAGTGAAATCGCGGGAGGGCCCTTACCTCACTCTTCGCCATCCTATCAGTGGCTTGATGCTCCAGGAAGCCTCAACAGCCTGGATCAATTGACCACCGATAACACTGATCAATGCTATGCTATGGCATATCATTGAACAGTGTATGCAATCTAATGATTGTATGTTATAGTCCCCTATGGAGGCTATAAAAATTGTGTAAAAAATGTTTTAAAAAAACGTAATAAATGTGATTTAAAAGAAAAAAATATGTAAACAAAAATAAACCGGCCGGATGAAGCGCATTATGATTGCGTGAAACCGTCGGCAGTCGCCTTCTTCTGAGCGCCATTACATCTGAGATGCCCAGTCTTTGATAAGAGGAATCGGATGAGACAAGCCGGAGTTGCGGTACCCTAGCGGTGAGTGCAGGTGTGGATTGTTTCTTGTTACAAGCATTTGTCTGAACGTATTTACCTTTTCACCTAGCACCGCCAGTGGGACCTTTTTCGTACTGGGTGACCTGTCAGGAGTCTACCTCCATATGTATCCTTTATAGCACATTGTGATTAATACCATATCAAGTTAGCAGTGCCGCTCCGTCACTTCTACCTACAGCTATAAACATATGTGGTATCACCGCGTGCGTAAATGTATAAAATGTATAAAAATATAACGTCAATTAACCGCACGGAAAATGGCGTATATGTAAAAGACCCCAAAAGTTACAAAATGGCAGGGTATTTTTATTTTTTTCAATTTTGCCCCACAAATTTTTTTTATTTTGCCATAGATTTTGTGGTGAAATGATTGATTTAATTACAAAGTAATATTGGAGGTGCAAAATAAAAAGCCCTCATATGGGTCATAAGTGTTATGATTTTTACAAGGTGAGAAGGAAAAAATGAAAGTGTAAAAATGTAAAAACCTAGAGTAGAAAGTTAAACATATTTGTAAATTACTTCTATTAAAAAATCTTAATCTTTCCAGTACTTATTAGCTGCTGAATGCTACAGAGGAAATTCCTTTCTTTTTGGAACACTGATGACATCACGAGCACAGTGCTCTCTGCTGACATCTCCGTCCATTTTAGCAACCATGCAGAGCAGATGTGTGCTAAGGGCAGCATGGTGGCTCAGTGGTTAGCACTGCTGCCTTGCAGTGCTGGGGACTTGGGGTCAAATCCCACTAAGGACAACAATAAATAAAGTGTTATTATTATTATAATAACGTCAGCAGAGAGAACTGTGCTCGTGATGTCATCAGAGAGCATTCCAAAAATAAAAGAATTTCCTCTGTAGTATTCAGCAGCTAATAAGTACAGGAAGGATTAAGATTTTTTAATAGAAGTAATTTACAAATATGTTTAACTTTCTGTCACCAGTTGATTTAAAAGAAAAAAGGTTTTCACCGGAGTACCCCTTTAAGGGGATAAGCAGGCAGCCTGGGCATTTTTTTGATTTAAACTTTTTGCTGGAGTACCCATTTAATTAGAATGCTACGCATATGAATGTGAGAAGGCTCCTGATTGGACGTCTGTGAATGGATTGCTACCATAGGTGTTGGTGTGCAAAAAGCTAAGTTTGAGAACTTTGACTCAATAAGTAGTCGCTAGCCAGAACTCACAGAAGCATGTAAACTATGGTAAAATGTTAATGCTTTAAGCTAAGGAAAAAAAAAACAACTTCAGCACCCTGGTAATAAAGATATAGGGGGAGATTTATCAAAACCTGTCCAGTGGAAAAGGTGCTGAGTTGCCCATAGCAACCAATCAGATCGCTTCTTTCATTTTTGAGAAGGCCTCTGACAATTGAAATAAGTGAACTGATTGGTTGCCATGGGCAACTCAGCAACTTTTCCTCTGGACGGGTTTTGATAAATCTCCCGCATAAGGCCCAGACTGTTTACTCTGCCTGAGACAAAAACTGTCTGAATTTCCCATAGCAACCAATCACAGCTCAGCTTTCATTCTACCAGAGCAATTTGAGAAACTTCTCTTTTCTTTGGCTGTAGAGCCTTTGGCTGTTGCCGTTTAGGGGTCACCAGGTGTGTGGTATCACTAGAGGCACTTTGGTACAAATATTTTTTCCTATACGCTGATGACACCCTGGTGTACTTGGCAGATGCTGAGAAGTCTCTATTGTCCCTGTTACGCCTACTTGACTTGTTTGGCTATTTGTCTGGTCTAAATATTCATTGATGGCTCTCTCGGCTCACACACTCCTTTCCAGTCCCTTTGCAGGTGGTTCAGCAGTTTAGATACCTGGGCTGACAGCTGATGTAGCTTCTTACATCTGTCTTAAGTTAGACCCCCTCCCGACTAAAACTGAGGCACAGCTCCAGACTTGGTCTAATCTCCTGTTATCATTAATGGGTAGAGTTAATATATTTAAGATGGCAAATCTTAATTCAAATTTTTATATCTTTTTCATGTCTCTCCTGTAGTGCCTTCCAAGCGCTTCTTTTAAGTATTGGATGGGGTGCATAGATCCTTCTACCGACAGGGCAAACCTCCTAGGCTGTGTCTGGCATTCTTGCAGGCCTCCAAGGCACAATGTGGTCTTGTGGCCCATAATATATACAACTACTTCTTAGCCTCCCAAATGGTTTAAGCCCTAAGGTGGATAGATGTGATCTCTCTAGCTACTAGTGCAGCTACTATGTAGCTACTGCACTAGTTGGGGAATTACTTGGATCACTTCCTGTACATGTATCACTCTACTCTGTCTTTTCTTTCCCCTATTGCCACGGTGGCTCGCAGTTGGTCCTAGTAATGTTCCCTTACACTGCAGTCTTCCCTAGGTCCCTTTATGGCCTAATACTTCCTGCACTTGAGGTCTCTCCATAATTCTACTTTTTAGTGGAGTCATGGCATTAAAATTGGCCCCATTTTTTATTTCTTTTTTTACGTTTTCAGCTGTGCAAGCAAATTTTGACATTCCTTCCACTGCCTTTTTATGTATCTCTAATTATGTTACGCACTGGGGGATAAGTGTTTCTGTTTCTCATCAAAGGCACAGAGGTGTCCTAATAGACAGGAGAGAGCTCAGAGGAGTACTTTCAGACAGAAGAGAGCACAGAGGAGTGCTATCAGACAGAAGAGATCACAGAGGAGTACTATCAGACAGAAGAGAGCACAGAGAAGTACTATCAGACAGGAGAGAGCACAGTGGAGTACTATCAGACAGGATAGAACAGAGGAGTACTATCAGACAGGAGAGAACACAGAGGAGTACTATCAAACAGAGAGCACAGACAAGTATTATCAGACAGGAAAGAACACAGAGGAGTACTATCAAATAGGAGAGAGTACAGAGGAGTGCTATCAGGCAGAAGAGAGCACAGAGGAGTACTATCAGACAGGAGAGCACAGAGGAGTACTATCAGACAGAAGAGAGCACCAAGGAGTCCTATCAGACAGGAGAGAGCACAGAGGAGTCCTATCAGACAGGATAGAGGAGTGCTATCACACAGGAGAGAACACAGAGGAGCACTATCAAATAGGAGAGAGCACAGAGGAGTGCTATCAGACAGAAGAGAGCACAGAGGAGTACTATCAGACAGGAGAGAGCACAGAGGAGTACTATCAGACAGGAGAGAACACAGAGGAGTGCTATCAGACAGAAGAGAGCACAGAGGAGTACTATCAGACAGAGAGAGCACAGACAAGTACTATTAGACAGGAGAGAACACAGAGGAATACTATAAAATAGGAGAGAGCACAGAGGAGTGCTATCAGACAGAAGCGGGCACAGAGGAGTACTGTCAGACAGAGAGAACACAGAGGAGTGCTATCAGACAGGAGAGAACCCAGAAGAATCCTATCAAATAGGAGAGAGCACAGAGGAGTGCTATCAGACAGGAGAGAACACAGAAGAGTACTATCAAATAGGAGAGAGCACAGAGGAGTACTATCAGACAGGAGAGAGCACAGAGGAGTACTATCAAACAGGAGAGAGCACAGAGGAGTACTATCAGACACGCAAGAGCACAGAGGAGTACAATGAGACAAGAGAGAGCACAGAGGAGTCCTATCAGACAAGAGAGAGCACAGAGGAGTCCTATCAGACAGGAGAGAGCACAGAGGAGTGCTAGCAGACAGGAGAGAGCACTGAGGAATACTATCAGACAGGAGAGAGAACAGAGGAGTCCTATCAGACAGGAGAGAACACAGAGGAGTCCTATCAGACAAGAGAGAGCACAGAGGAGTGCTATTAAGACAGGAGAGAGCACAGAGGAGTATTATCAGACAGGAGAGAGCACAGAGGAGTCCTAATAGACAGGAGAGAGCTCAGAGGAGTACTATCAGACAGAAGAGAGCACAGAGGTGTCCTAATAGACAGGAGAGAACACAGAAGAATCCTATCAAATAGGAGAGAGCACAGAGGAGTGCTATCAGACAGGAGAGAACACAGAGAAGTCCTATCAGACAGGAGAGAGCACAAAGGAGTACTATCAGACAGGAGAGAGCACAGAGGAGTACTATCAGAAAGGAGAGAGCACAGAGAAGTCCTATCAGGCAGGCGAGAGCACAGAGGAGTGCTATCAGACAGGAGAGAGCACAGAGGAGCACTATCAGACAGGAGAGGAAACAGAGGAGTACTATCAGACAGAAGAGAGCACAGAGGAGTACTATCAGACAGGAGAGAGCACAGTGGAGTACTATCAGACAGGATAGAACAGAGGAGTACTATCAGACAGGAGAGAACACAGAGGAGTACTATCAAACAGAGAGCACAGACAAGTATTATCAGACAGGAAAGAACACAGAGGAGTACCATCAAATAGGAGAGAGTACAGAGGAGTTCTATCAGGCAGAAGAGAGCACAGAGGAGTACTATCAGACAGGAGAGCACAGAGGAGTACTATCAGACGGAAGAGAGCACCGAGGAGTCCTATCAGACAGGAGAGAGCACAGAGGAGTCCTATCAGACAGCACAGAGGAGTGCTGTCACACAGGAGAGAACACAGAGGAGCACTATCAAATAGGAGAGAGCACAGAGGAGTGCTATCAGACAGAAGAGAGCACAGAGGAGTACTATCAGACAGGAGAGAGCACAGAGGAGTACTATCAGACAGGAGAGAACACAGAGGAGTGCTATCAGACAGAAGAGAGCACAGAGGAGTACTATCAGACAGAGAGAGCACAGACAAGTACTATTAGACAGGAGAGAACACAGAGGAATACTATAAAATAGGAGAGAGCACAGAGGAGTGCTATCAGACAGAAGCGGGCACAGAGGAGTACTGTCAGACAGAGAGAACACAGAGGAGTGCTATCAGACAGGAGAGAACCCAGAAGAATCCTATCAAATAGGAGAGAGCACAGAGGAGTGCTATCAGACAGGAGAGAACACAGAAGAGTACTATCAAATAGGAGAGAGCACAGAGGAGTACTATCAGACAGGAGAGAGCACAGAGGAGTACTATCAAACAGGAGAGAGCACAGAGGAGTACTATCAGACACGCGAGAGCACAGAGGAGTACTATGAGACAAGAGAGAGCTCAGAGGAGTCTTATCAGACAAGAGAGAGCACAGAGGAGTCCTATCAGACAGGAGAGAGCACAGAGGAGTGCTATCAGACAGGAGAGAACACAGAAGAATCCTATCAAATAGGAGAGAGCACAGAGGAGTGCTATCAGACAGGAGAGAACACAGAGACGTCCTATCAGACAGGAGAGAGCACAAAGGAGTACTATCAGACAGGAGAGAGCACAGAGGAGTACTATCAGAAAGGAGAGAGCACAGAGGAGTCCTATCAGGCAGGCGAGAGCACAGAGGAGTGCTATCAGACAGGAGAGAGCACAGAGGTGCACTATCAGACAGGAGAGGAAACAGAGGAGTACTATCAGACAGAGAGAGCCCAGAGTAGTGCTAGCCCACTCTCACTTACTGGACTTTGTCCATTTCTGTGCCATGATTGTATAAGCGATGATTTCTATAAAGGGAAATAAAATATTAGAAAAGTTAAATGTAGATGTACAACAAAAAGTTTTTGTATCTGACAGTGCCCATTTAAAGAAGTAGTGTTTCTGGGAAGTTTAACTATATACCCTACTAAGAAGTTGTTCATTTTTGTAAATAGCAGAAGGGGTATTGTTAGATAATAGTATGCCACTTAATATATTTATCATCATACACTATTTTTTTCATGAAATAACTACACCCTAGACCTGTCATTGTGCCCTCACATGAACCTGTGCTATGTACTTTGTGTTATTTTCTGGAACACAGTGTATAACAGCAACAGTTTTAAACAATGCTGCAACACGTGAATGATTATATATTGCACAGGAGGAAGCACCTTCGGGGATAGAAAGAATTTAAAGGTCTGAAGTCAGTCAGACTGTGCAGAGGTGCAGTTGCCTATGGCAGCCAATAAGATTGCTTCTTTCATTTTTAAAGAAACCTGTGAAGAATGTATGAAGCTATCTGATTGGTTGCCATGGGCAACTGCACCACTCTTCCTATAAACAGGTTTTGATAAATCTCCCCCCCCTGAGTGTGACTTTCAGTTGATTTGGAGTAGTAGCGTGCTTTTGTTTTACTCAAAATTCCTTTTACAATGTTTTACCTGTTTAGAATCCACTGTATGAAATAATATTGACTGAAGATAAATCAGCAAAACCACAGGAGAGCACCTACTACTTTATACCATGATATAGTACTAGAGAAAGTGCTAGTACTCTGTTGGGGGATGATGTACATAGGAGACTACTATAGATGGTATGTGGGAAGAGAAGAAGGGTTCATACCTCCCAACTTTTGCTCAGAGAAAAGGACAAGTCATGCCCCTTACTACGCACCCCAGTCACACCTAACCTCCTTCAATATTTTTCCACTACCATATAAAAACCTGGCCTGCACATGCGGAATGTGAATACATCTATAACAGCAAAAACATTGTCAATGTGTCACCTGAGAGGACCTCCTATCCTGGCAGACTGAACTGACAACCACCACTATCAATACCACAATAGACCATATAAGTGGTTACACTGCAGTTACATCTGGTGACTCATTGTGACCTCTTTTCTGATCAGGGTTGTTCACTTTCCTTTTTCTTCTTCAAAAAGCTCAAACCACCATGAAGATTTCTTTAAGCTACAACTCGTCTGTGCAGAACCGTCTGGAAAAACATTTAAGGCTCCACACTTTTCCAAGACCCTTGGTGCCCCAAACAGTAATAATGCCCCTCTGGTGTCCTACAAAGAGAGTGAGTAGATAAGTGGGTTTGGGAAGAATAGGTAGGTCTTCCCATTAGTTAGTTAGGTCCCTCTAGTAGGTAGACTGTAGTTTTCCCCATTATATAGGTGCCCTTAGTCCAATTACCCTCTTAGATCGCTGTCCACTGTAGGTAGAGCCCCCTGACATAGTTGCACCCCGGGAGGCAAACTCCTTAGATAGCTTTCCCTTGTAGGTTGTTGCTCCATGTAGGCAGACATCCTGGAAATAGTAGCCTCCTGTAGGAAGACTCCCTGGACATAGTTGCTCCCTGTAGGACGAACCTTCTAGATAGTTGCCCCCCTGTAGGCAGTTCCCCCTAGAGAGTTGCCCCGTATAGATAGTGGCCCCCATGTATAGTAGGCCTCTTGTAGATAGTTGGCCCCTTTACATAGTTGCCCCCTGTAGATAGTTGGTCTCTTGTAGATTGTTGCCCCCCCACCCCCCACCATTGTTTGTACATAGCCTTATCTCTAGTCTTGTATATAATCTGGGTGATGTATTATGCAGCAATGGAAAGTACTTACGTGTGTTCTACTGGAAAACAGTCAAGCTCTGGTCCCAATGAGAATGAGAATAAGTTGTGCACCATGGAAGGGGGGCTCAGAAGCTCCATAACAGCAGTGAGAGCACTTAAATCACATTGTCACCAGCGATTAATCTAACAAAATCATTTAGGTTTTTAATCTTTTTTTTATCACATAAGCAGCTATGGCCTAAGCAATGAACTGTTGCTGATGATGACGACAAGGAAAGAGGGAAAAGGGGATTACAGCAAGTAAGGGGTTATATCACAAAAGCAGCCCTAGTCTAAGGGGTGAATTGCCGCTAATGGACAGCTGGCCAGAATTTTATGAGTGGTCAGAGATAAGACGGACTATGGTGGGTTTTGGGGATCATTTATAATCCACTTTAGGTAGGGTCATATTGACAGCTCATGCTGTCATAGGGCTCTGGTCACATGCAGTCTTTGTTTCTGATTCAAGATGGATCATATTCTATATACACAGAAAGTGGTGAAATCAATCATAGATCTATAATAGGCGGCTGTGCAGCAGTTCTGAACCATATGGATTGAATCCAAGGAGAAAATAGATTTTTTTCCTCCAGACGGCAGAATGGTGGCAGCAGCTACATCAAAAGTATTTATCATTTTTTTCGACTCACTTCAAGGGGTATTCCCATCTGTAGAAGTTATACCCTATTTACAGGATGGAGTATATGTCATGTGTACTTCCCCTACATTTGTGAAAAAGTACAAGTTCTTCGTGAATAACAAAGTAGCTTAGTTCTTGAAAAGTTTAAGTGTGTTCCTGACTGACAAGGGCAAAAATTTTAGGGAGAGATTTATCAAAAATCTGTGCAGTGGAAAAGTTGACCGGGCATGCTGGGAGTTGTAGTTTTGCAACAGCTGGAGGCACCCTGGTTGGGAAACACTGCACTAGCGGTGTCACAAGAATGCCGCAGCACTACGCAAATAGCGTAGGGCTAACGCTAGGCTCCTATCGCTGCCTACGCAAATAGCGTAGGGCTAATGTAGGCAGCGATACGAGCCTAGCGTTAGCCCTACCCTATTGGCGTAGTACTGCACATGCGCAGAATAAATTAACTTTGGGGGAGTAGCCGACTCCGGGCTGGGAGGCCGGCACAGCCGGCAGTGACTCATGGGAGCGATGAGTCACCGGGCGAAGATGGCGCCGGATCGTGAAGAAGACGCGGTCGAGCGTCATCAAAGGACCCAGCTTCCGGCCAGATGGAAAAGCGAGGAGAAGTCCGGGAAGAAGCCGACATGGACAACGTGAGTATATTACAATGTGATATAACTTTTATTAATGCTTAACTTCCCCCATAAACAGGTTGCGTCGGAGTACTCCTTTAAGGACTCAGCCCTTTTTCACCTTAAGGATGCAGCCCTTTTTTGCACATCTGACCACTGTCACTTTAAGCATTAATAACTCTGGAATGCTTTTAGTTTTCATTCTGATTCCTGGAATGTCTTTTCGGGACAAATTCTACTTTATGTTAGTGGTAAAATTTTGTCGATACTTGCATGATTTCTTGGTGAAAAATTCCAAAATTTTATGAAAAATTTGAAAACAATGATTTCTTTGAAACTCTCTGCTTATAGGGAAAATGGACATCCCAAATAAATTATATATTGATTCACATATACAATATGTCTACGTTATGTTTGCATCATAAAGTTGACATGTTTTTACTTTTGGAAGACATCAGAGGGCTTCAAAATTCAGCAGCAATTTTCCACAAAATTTTCAAAATCTGAATTTTTCAGGGACCAGTTCAGTTTTTAAGTGGATTTGAGGGGCCTTCATATAAGAAATACCACACAAATGACCCCATTATAAAAACCGCACCCCTCGATATACCTCCCAGTGTTGGAGATGTGGGGTTGGGTTGGGGGATATTTACTACATATTTTGGACCTGCCCATTGATAACCCCTTTTTGGATGCAGGTACAGGTTCTTCTCAGGGAGGTTTTGGGAGTTAGGGTGCCCTTGGATCCCCTGGTCTACCTGCTGCACTTGTCTACCACAGCCTTGGCCAAGAAATCATTCAGATTGTTTTTGCACATAGTTCTAGCAGCTAAGACTCTAATTGCTAAGTATTGGAAACAAATTGCCCCCCTCCTGAGAGGGACCTCGTGACCAGGATCCGGGAAATCCGCTCCCTGGAATCTATCACTGCCTGCCTGAACAACACGATCCCACACTTTCTCTCCATATGGGACCCGTGGGACCGTTACACCAATAGACAACCTCCTTGAATTGTTCATCTCTCATTGACCTTCTCCCTCCGTCTTGCTTTGTTTTCTTCTTTACCTTTGTGTGTTTCTTCTCCCCCCCCCCTTACTCCCGGATGTTTCTTTGTCATTGTCAGACCCCCCCCCCCCCCCTTCTTGTTGTTCGATCACGGATTAGATTTCAATGATCTTTGGATTTGATCTATGTTGCATCACAGACATGTTTACTCAGGATGTCATATGTTATTATTTTTTGTGTGCTCCTTATCACTGGGAAAATTCTCCCCAACTTTGTTTGTGTGTTTGTATTACTATGTAAAAATTCTAATAAAAATTTACAGTTTAAAAAAAAAAAAAAACTGCACCCCTCAAAGTATTCAAAATGACATTCAGTAAGTTTGTTAACCCTTTAGGTGTTTCACAGGAATAGCAACAAAGTGAAGGAGAAAATTCAAAATCTTAATTTTTTTACTCTCGCATGTTCTTGTAGACCCAGTTTTTGAATTTTTACAAGTGGTAAAATGAGAGAAATCACCCTAAAATGTGTAACCCAATTTCTCTCGAGTAAGGAAATATCTCATATGTGTATGTGAAGTGTTCTGTGGGTGCACTAGAGGGCTCAGAAGGGAAGGAGCGACAATGGGATTTTGGAGAGTGAGCTTTTCTGAAATGGTTTTTGGAGGGCATGTCACATTTAGGAAGCCCCTATGGTGCCAGAACAGCAAGAAAAACCCCACATGGCATACTATTTTGGAAACTACAGCCCTCAGGGAATGTAACAAGGAGTCCAGCTAGCCTTCTTCTGAGTATGGAAATACCCCATGTGTGGATGTCAAGTGCTCCTCTGGCGCACTACAATGCTCAGAAGAAGAGCGCCATTGAGCTTTTGGAGAGAGAATTTGGTTAGAATACGGGTCCTTGTTGTCACGATGCCGGCTGGCAGGAGGTGGATCCTCTGTGCCAGAGAGGGATTGGCGAGGACCGCGCTAGTGGACCGGTTCTAAGCCACTACAGGTTTTCACCAGAGCCCGCCGCAAAGCGGGATGGTCTTGCTGCGGCGGTAGTGACCAGGTCGTATCCACTAGCAACGGCTCACCTCTCTGGCTGCTGAAGATACTGAAGAAAGGCGAGGTACAAGGGAGTAGGCAGTAGCAAGGTCGGACGTAGCAGAAGGTCGGGGGCAGGCGGCAAGGTTCGTAGTCAGGGGAGATAGCAAAGGTACTGGTACACAGGTTATAAAACACACAATACGCTTTCACAAGGCACAAGGGCAACAAGATCCGGCAAGGGAGTGCAAGGGAGGAGACTAGATATAGCCAGGGAACAGGTGGGAACCAATTAAGCTAATTGAGCCAGGCACCAATCATTGGTGCACTGGCCCTTTAAGTCTCAGGGAGCTGGCGCGCGCGCGCCCTAGAGAGCGGAGCCGCGCGCGCCAGCACATGACAGCAGGGGACGGGAACGGGTAAGTGACCTGGGATGCGATTCGCGAGCGGGCGCGTCCCGCTGTGCGAATCGCATCCCCAACGGCCATGACAGAGCAGCGCTCCCGGTCAGCGGGACTGACCGGGGAGCTGCAGGGAAAGAGACGCCGTGAGCGCTCCGGGGAGGAGCGGGGACCCGGAGCGCTAGGCGTAACAGTACCCCCCCCCTTAGGTCTCCCCTTCTCTTTATCGGGTAACTGCCTCCCCTGGGATGAGGACACCGGGAAAGGATGGAGGGATTCCTCAACGGCAGGCAGAACCGCAGGAGTAGGAATGGGGAGAGAGGGCAGAGGGCGGGACCTGGCACGGGGCAGTGTGACACCAGGACGAGGGCCATGAGGGGACACAGAAGCTTGCCCGATGGAACTGGGAGGGGGGGAGGGGCATTTCCTGTGGCAGGCAGAGTCCTTAATGACCTTAGGGGGACCAGATACAGGAGGAACCACAGAGTTACGGCAAGGGTTACTGGGAACCGGTTTTAGACAGTTCTTGGAACAAGAGGACCCCCAACTCTTGATCTCCCCAGTGGACCAATCCAGGGTTGGGGAATGAAGTTGAAGCCAGGGAAGTCCTAGGAGAATTTCCGAGGTGCAATTGGGGAGGACCAAAAGTTCAATCCTCTCGTGGTGAGATCCGATGCTCATAAGAAGGGGCTCCGTGCGGAAACGTATGGTACAGTCCAACCTGGCTCCGTTGACCGCGGAAATGTGGAGTGGCTTGACAAGACGGGTCACCGGAATACGGAATTTATTCACAAAGGAGTCCCGAATAAAATTCCCAGAAGCTCCAGAGTCCAGGCAGGCCACGGCTGAGAGGGGAGAGCTGGCTGAAGTGGAAATCCGAACAGGTACCGTGAGACGTGGAGAAGCCGACTTGGCATCAAGAGACGCCACACCCACGAGAGCTGAGTGCGAGCGTGCGTTTCCCAGACGTGGAGGACGGATTGGGCAATCCACCAGAAAATGTTCAGTACTGGCACAGTACAGACAAAGATTCTCTTCCTTACGGCGATTCCTCTCTTCCAGGGTCAGGCGAGACCGATCCACTTGCATGGCCTCCTCGGCGGGAGGCCTAGGCGCAGATTGCAGTGGAGACTGTGGGAGAGGTGGCCAGAGATCTAAGTCTTTTTCCTGGCGGAGCTCTTGATGCCTCTCAGAAAAACGCATGTCAATGCGAGTGGCTAGATGAATGAGTTCATGCAGGCTAGCAGGAGTCTCTCGTGCGGCCAGAACATCTTTAATGTTGCTGGATAGGCCTTTTTTAAAGGTCGCGCAGAGAGCCTCATTATTCCAGGATAGTTCAGAAGCAAGAGTACGGAATTGTATGGCGTACTCGCCAACGGAGGAATTACCCTGGACCAGGTTCAGCAGGGCAGTCTCAGCAGAAGAGGCTCGGGCAGGTTCCTCAAAGACACTTCGAATTTCCGAGAAGAAGGAGTGAACAGAGGCAGTGACGGGGTCATTGCGGTCCCAGAGCGGTGTGGCCCATGACAGGGCTTTTCCAGACAGAAGGCTGACTACGAAAGCCACCTTAGACCTTTCAGTAGGAAACAGGTCCGACATCATCTCCAAGTGCAGAGAACATTGCGAAAGGAAGCCACGGCAAAACTTAGAGTCCCCATTAAATTTGTCCGGCAAAGACAGGCGGAGGCTAGGAGTGGCCACTCGCTGCGGAAGGGGTGCAGGAGCTGGCGGAGGAGATGATTGCTGATGAAGTTGCGACTGAAGTTGGTGCACAATGGTGGACATTTCTGACATCTGGTGGGTTAGATGGGCGATCTGTCGGGCTTGCTGGGCGACCACCGTGGTGATATCAGAGGCAACTGGCAGGGGAACCTCAGCGGGATCCATGGCCGGATCTACTGTCACGATGCCGGCTGGCAGGAGGTGGATCCTCTGTGCCAGAGAGGGATTGGCGAGGACCGCGCTAGTGGACCGGTTCTAAGCCACTACAGGTTTTCACCAGAGCCCGCCGCAAAGCGGGATGGTCTTGCTGCGGCGGTAGTGACCAGGTCGTATCCACTAGCAACGGCTCACCTCTCTGGCTGCTGAAGATACTGAAGAAAGGCGAGGTACAAGGGAGTAGGCAGTAGCAAGGTCGGACGTAGCAGAAGGTCGGGGGCAGGCGGCAAGGTTCGTAGTCAGGGGAGATAGCAAAGGTACTGGTACACAGGTTATAAAACACACAATACGCTTTCACAAGGCACAAGGGCAACAAGATCCGGCAAGGGAGTGCAAGGGAGGAGACTAGATATAGCCAGGGAACAGGTGGGAACCAATTAAGCTAATTGAGCCAGGCACCAATCATTGGTGCACTGGCCCTTTAAGTCTCAGGGAGCTGGCGCGCGCGCGCCCTAGAGAGCGGAGCCGCGCGCGCCAGCACATGACAGCAGGGGACGGGAACGGGTAAGTGACCTGGGATGCGATTCGCGAGCGGGCGCGTCCCGCTGTGCGAATCGCATCCCCAACGGCCATGACAGAGCAGCGCTCCCGGTCAGCGGGACTGACCGGGGAGCTGCAGGGAAAGAGACGCCGTGAGCGCTCCGGGGAGGAGCGGGGACCCGGAGCGCTAGGCGTAACACTTGTGCATTTACAAAGCCCACCGTGGTGCCAGAACAGTGGACCCAACCCACATGTGACCCCATTTTGGAAACTACACCCCTCACAGAAATTAACAAGGGGTGCAGTGAGCATTTACACCCCACTGGCATTGGACAAATCTTTGGAACAGTGGGCTGTGCAAATGAAAAATTACATTTTTCATTTTCACGGACCACTGTTCCAAAAATCTGTCAGACACCTGTGGGGCGTAAATGCCCACTGCACCCCTTATTACATTCCATGAGGGGTGTAGTTTCCACTGTATAGTGGTCTCAAACTGTAGCCCTCCAGATGTTGCTAGGCAACTCACCAGCTTCCGTAGTCCTTAAGGGGTTAAAGAGTACCTATCATCATCCTAAGTCTCCCTAATTCCCTATCTGTCCCTGACTCTGTCTAACACTATCCCTGTCCTTTATTTTTTATTAAAAAAAATAGAAATACCTCTTTTGAGCTATCTTCGGTAGCTCAGTAGCCTTGTGTTTGTGAGGGATGGAAGTGGGCGGGGCCAGGCAGGCGCAACGTCATCTGATGCCTGCCAGGGCTCGCATACCCGATATGTACAATAAGAAGAGCAGTGCTTCACTGACTCGGGCCGAGTCAGGAGCGCACCCCTCTGAAGTGCGAGCACAGCGCTCACTCCCGCCTGTCTGATTGACAGGCGGGGAGTTGTGCTGAGTCCTGGCTGCAGAGTGATTTCAGACTCTGAGTCCGAAATGCTTGTGGCCAGGACTGCTAGGGAGACCTCTAGTGGAGGATTTTTCAAAGTAAAAATACACATAAAAAGAAGGAAAATGTTTTCATAAAACCAATTAGAAAAGTGTTCATTAGGGTTTCATCTGTCATATATGAATTTTTTTTCATGAGAGGAACACTTTAAAAAAAAAATTTTGTAAATTAAAAGAATATGTTTGTGCTAAAACAAAAATAAATAAATAAATAAAAAATAATATATAAATAGAATTGAACAGGCTGGTCTCATTAATCACTTCTTAGACCTGTAGTCAAAATCTTTCACTGGCTGGGGATTACCGTTGGTTTACTTGCAGGCATTCAGCAGCAGCAGCCCCACGTTGAGAAACAGTTCAGTGTCAGATGGATGTCCTGCAAAACTTTGTTTGCATAAAGGTCAGATGTCAATCATATGTCGGGTATGTTAGGTTACCCCAACAAGGAAGGCTGGATGTGTTTCGGGGTTCCACTTGACCCCTTTTTCAGTAGATAAATCACCAACCACTGCAAAAAGCTAACCATGCCACATTACAGTCAAAATGCTTTCTTGAAAGAGTCTTAAATGGGCACTGTCATTAGAATTATTTTTTTGCAAATGATACAGCAGGTAAAATAAATAAGTTTTCTAATTTACTCCCTGTAAAAACATTTATTTTTATGTCACTTTTATGGCCTTATAAATCTGGCCACTTGGAGTCTCCCTTCTGGTCTAGACTGAATTCTGTCTGTGCAAAAGCACAGACTTTGGTCTCCTGCTGGACTGGCAGCAGACCAAACTTAAGAAGTGCTGTCTGGCCATAGGCAGTGAATAGCACTCGCTCTCCTTGTTTAATGCAATTTTTAATTACAGGGATTAAATTACAAATCTTATTTATTTTACCTGCTGTATCATATGGCAAAATTTTTTTTTTAAAGGCAGTACCCATTTAATGATTCGCGAAAAACGTTTGCTTTTTTTCACCCATTGTACAAAAATTTGCCACAATTTACCAGCAAAAAACAGGATAAAACTGATAAATTGTTCTTAACCGCAAAAAGACCCACGACGTGTCCCAAGGGGGAATAACATAGTATAAAAAAAAAAAATCTAATAAAGGTTTTACATGCATGCATTAACTCCCTCCATACTAAAAGTTTAAACCACCCCCTTTTCCCATATAAAAGATATCTAAACAATAAAAATAAACATATTTGGTATAGCCCATTCACACTTGGCATTTTCTGGATGGAATTCTATGGAATGAGATTTTAATGCGCCATTCATGAGGGGCATGAGCTGTTAAAATATAACATTATTTATCCTGCATGGTGAATGGCCTAAAAGTTCAAAAGTACCCAACCCCAGAGTTGCGTTTTTTTTTTTTATCACATCACAGAAAAAATAAAGAGCAATCAAAAAGTCTGATCAATACTAAAATGCTACCGATAAAAACTACAGATCATAGCACAAAAAAACTAAAAAGGTATAGGGGTCACAAAATGGCAACTAAAAATAAAAATATATCAAAAGTAAAACATGATGGAAACGATACAAATTGGGTATTGGTGTAATTGCGCTGACATAAAGAATCTAGATAAACATGTCAATATAACTGCATGGTTAACAGCATAAAAAAGAAGCCCCTCCCCCACCAAAAAAAATACAAAAATAAAAACAACAACAACAATGCTAAATTGCATTCTCTTTTTAATTCCACCACATAAATAATTTTTCACCATGTTCTGGTAAAATGAAGGAAGTCATTACATAGTACAATTGGTCAAACAAAAAATAAATTAAAAAAAGGCATCATGGGTGTAGATTAAAAAATGAAACCGTGTTACGGCTGTTAACCCCTGCTGCTGGGGACCCCGGGATCTCCGCTGCGGCAGCCTGCTATCATTACTTCATAGAACAGACTCGCTCCGTGCGTAATGACCAGCGATACAGAGGCCGGAGCATCGTGACATCACGGCTCCGCCCCCTCGTGACATCACAGCCCGCCCTCCTTAATGCAAGTCTATGGGAGGGGGCGTGACTTGTATTGAGGGGGCGGGCCATTACGTCATGAGGAGGTGGAGCCGTGACGTAACGCTGCTCCGGCCCCTGTATTGCCCGTCATTACGCATGGAGCGAGTCTGCTCTGTGCAGTAATGATAGCGGGGTGCTGCAGCGGAGATCCCGGGGTCCCCAGCAGCAGGACCCCGGTGATCTGACATCTTATCCCCTATCCTTTGGATAGGAGATAAGATGTCTAGGTGCAGAGTACCCCTTTAAGGACTCAGCCCCTATTTGTGAAAATCCTAACGCTGCAATTTTGCACCTACGGACTCATATAAGGACTTGTTTTTTGCATCACTGATTGTACTTTGTAATGACATCACTTATTTTATAACATAATCTGCATCGAAACAAAAAAATTCTTATTTGTGGGGTGAAATAAAAAAAAATATTAAAATTGATTCTGTAGGTCCATGCGGTTACAAGGATACCCAATTTATCTAGGTTTTATTTTATTTTACTACTTAAAAAAATATATAACTACATGGCCCAAATTGTGTATATTTAAGGCTACATTCTCACTGCCGGTGCTTGTACCATCTTTCTCTCTCGCTATCCTCTCCAAAAATAACAGCGTCCGATGGACCCCATTGACTGACCCCAATAGGCCATAGCAGTAGGTCCCGGGACCGGAGGAGTGGTGGACAGAGCACCGAAGATGATGTGCCACTGGTAACTTACCATGCGCGCATCCTCCTCCTAGCTGCTCCGCTCTGTTTCTATGAGCGTGCGCACAGAACGTCAGTGACGTCCCTGCGTGCGCTACCTTCTGGTGGCCACTGCATTTTTAAAGAAAAGATATTTTTCCTGGGTTAAAAAGTTGTCTTATTTGCCGGAAAATACGGTACATCATTTTATTAAAAAAATGGGAAATGGAAGGGGATTCAAACATTTATTAGGGGAGGGACTTATTCACATTTATTCACTTTTTTTTTTTTTTGTCCCCAAAGGGATACCATGCAATCCCATAGGGGGCTATACCATGCAATCTTTTGACCGCATACAGCATAGTTCCCCCCACATTAGGTTGTCAGCATAGTTCCCCCACATCAGGTTGTCAGTATTGTTCCCCCCCACATTAGGTTGTCAGCATAGTTCCCTCATAATAGGTTGGCAGCATAGTTCCCCCACATTAGGTTGTACTTCCCCCACATTCGGTTGTAGTTCCCCCACATTAGGATGGCAGTATAGTTCCCCCACATTAGGTTGGCAGTATAGTTCTCCCACATTAGGTTGGCAGTATAGTTCCCCCACATTAGGTTCGCAGTATAGTTCCCCCACATTAGGTTGTAGTTCCCCCACATTAGGTTGGCAGTATAGTTCCCCCACATTAGGTTGGCAGTATAGTTCTCCTACATTAGGTTGGCAGTATAGTTCTCCCACATTAGGTTGGCAGTATAGTTCCCCCATATAAGGTTGGCAGCATAGTTCCCCCAGATTATGTTGTAGTTCCCCCATATTATGTTGGCAATATAGTTCCCCCACATTAGGTTGGCAGAATAGTTCCCCCACATTAGGTTGGCAGCATAGTTCCCCCACATTAGGTTTTCAGCATAGTTCCTTCACATTAGGTTGGCAGTATAGTACCCCCACATTAGGTTGGCAGTATAGTTTCCCCCACATTAGGTTTTCAGCATAGTTCCCCCCACATTAGGTAGGCAGTATAGTTCCCCCACATTAGGTTGGCAGTATAGTTCCCCCACATTAGGTTGTAGTTCACCCACATTAGGTTGCAGGTATAGTTCCCCCACATTAGGTTGTAGTTCCCCCACATTAGGTTGGCAGTATAGTTCCCCCACATTAGGTTGGCAGTATAATTCCCCCACATTAGGTTGGCAGTATAGTTCCCCCACATTAGGTTGTAGTTCCCCCACATTAGGTTGGCAGTATAGTTCCCCCACATTAGGTTGGCAGTATAGTTCTCCTACATAAGGTTGGCAGTATAGTTCTCCCACATTAGGTTGGCAGTATAGTTCCCCCATATAAGGTTGGCAGCATAGTTCCCCCAGATTAGGTTGTAGTTCCCCCATATTATGTTGGCAGTATAGTTCCCCCACATTAGGTTGGCAGTATAGTTCCCCCACATTAGGTTGGCAGCATAGTTTCCCCACATTAGGTTTTCAGCATAGTTCCTTCACATTAGGTTGGCAGTATAGTTCCCCCACATTAGGTTGGCAGTATAGTTTCCCCCACATTAGGTTTTCAGCATAGTTCCCCCCACATTAGGAGGCAGTATAGTTCCCCCACATTAGGTTGGCAGTATAGTTCCCCCACATTAGATTGTAGTTCACCCACATTAGGTTGGCAGTATAGTTCCCCCACATTAGGTTGTAGTTCCCCCACATTAGGTTGGCAGCATAGTTCCCCCACATTAGGTTTTCAGCATAGTTCCTTCACATTAGGTTGGCAGTATAGTTCCCCCACATTAGGTTGGCAGTATAGTTTCCCCCACCCACATTAGGTTTTCAGCATAGTTCCCCCCACATTAGGTTGTCAGCATAGTTCCCTTCACATTGGGTAGGCAGTATAGTTCCCCCACATTAGGTTGGCAGAATAGTTCCCCCACATTAGGTTGGCAGCATAGTTCCCCCACATTAGGTTTTCAGCATAGTTCCTTCACATTAGGTTGGCAGTATAGTACCCCCACATTAGGTTGGCAGTATAGTTTCCCCCACATTAGGTTTTCAGCATAGTTCCCCCCACATTAGGTAGGCAGTATAGTTCCCCCACATTAGGTTGGCAGTATAGTTCCCCCACATTAGGTTATAGTTCACCCACATTAGGTTGCAGGTATAGTTCCCCCCACATTAGGTTGTAGTTCCCCCACATTAGGTTGGCAGTATAGTTCCCCCACATTAGGTTGGCAGTATAATTCCCCCACATTAGGTTGGCAGTATAGTTCCCCCACATTAGGTTGTAGTTCCCCCACATTAGGTTGGCAGTATAGTTCCCCCACATTAGGTTGGCAGTATAGTTCTCCTACATAAGGTTGGCAGTATAGTTCTCCCACATTAGGTTGGCAGTATAGTTCCCCATATAAGGTTGGCAGCATAGTTCCCCCAGATTAGGTTGTAGTTCCACCATATTATGTTGGCAGTATAGTTCCCCCACATTAGGTTGGCAGTATAGTTCCCCCACATTAGGTTGGCAGCATAGTTTCCCCACATTAGGTTTTCAGCATAGTTCCTTCACATTAGGTTGGCAGTATAGTTCCCCCACATTAGGTTGGCAGTATAGTTTCCCCCACATTAGGTTTTCAGCATAGTTCCCCCCACATTAGGAGGCAGTATAGTTCCCCCACATTAGGTTGGCAGTATAGTTCCCCCACATTAGATTGTAGTTCACCCACATTAGGTTGGCAGTATAGTTCCCCCACATTAGGTTGTAGTTCCCCCACATTAGGTTGGCAGCATAGTTCCCCCACATTAGGTTTTCAGCATAGTTCCTTCACATTAGGTTGGCAGTATAGTTCCCCCACATTAGGTTGGCAGTATAGTTTCCCCCACCCACATTAGGTTTTCAGCATAGTTCCCCCCACATTAGGTTGTCAGCATAGTTCCCTCCACATTGGGTAGGCAGTATAGTTCCCCCACATTAGGTTGTAGTTCCCCCACATTAGGTTGGCAGTATAGTCCCCCCCCCCCATATGAGGGTGGCAGTATAGTTCCCCCACTTAGGTTGTAGTTCCCCCACATTTGGTTGGCAGTATAGTTCCCCCATCATTAAGCTGGCAGTATAGTTCCCCCACATTAGTTTGTAGTTCCCCCACATTAGGTTGGCAGTATAGTTCTCCTACATTAGGTTGGCAGTATAGTTCTCCTACATTAGGTTGGCAGTATAGTTCTCCCACATTAGGTTGGCAGTATAGTTCCCCCATATCAGGTTGGCAGCATAGTTCCCCCAGATTAGGTTGTAGTTCCCCCATATTATGTTGGCAGTATAGTTCCCCCACATTAGGTTGGCAGTATAGTTCCCCCACATTAGGTTGGCAGCATAGTTCCCCCACATTAGGTTTTCAGCATAGCTCCTTCACATTAGGTTGGCAGTATAGTTCCCCCACATTAGGTTGGCAGTATAGTTTCCCCCACATTAGGTTTTCAGCATAGTTCCCCCCACATTAGGTAGGCAGTATAGTTCCCCCACATTAGGTTGGCAGTATAGTTCCCCCACATTAGGTTGTAGTTCACCCACATTAGGTTGGCAGTATAGTTCCCCCACATTAGGTTGTAGTTCACCCACATTAGGTAGGCAGTATAGTTCCCCCACATTAGGTTGGCAGTATAGTTCCCCCACATTAGGTTGTAGTTCACCCACATTAGGTTGGCAGCATAGTTCCCCCACATTAGGTTTTCAGCATAGTTCCTTCACATTAGGTTGGCAGTATAGTTCCCCCACATTAGGTTGGCAGTATAGTTTCCCCCACCCACATTAGGTTTTCAGCATAGTTCCCCCCACATTAGGTTGTCAGCATAGTTCCCTCCACATTAGGTAGGCAGTATAGTTCCCCCACATTAGGTTGGCAGTATAGTTCCCCCACATTAGGTTGTAGTTCACCCACATTAGGTTGGCAGTATAGTTCCCCCACATTAGGTTGTAGTTCCCCCACATTAGGTTGGCAGTATAGTTCCCCCATATATGGGTGGCAGTATAGTTCCCCCACTTAGGTTGTAGTTCCCCCACATTTGGTTGGCAGTATAGTTCCCCCATCATTAAGCTGGCAGTATAGTTCTCCCACATTAGTTTGTAGTTCCCCCACATTAGGTTGGCAGTATAGTTCCCAAACATTAGGTTGGCAATATAGTCCCCCCCCCAATTAGGTTTAGTTCCCCTACATTAGGTAGGCAGTGGCCCCCACATACCTACAGCCTTTAGCCATATACAGTGTATGGCTGGAGGCTGTTGTGTGTGTACTGCCCCACTTCAGTGCTCCGACCACCGCTCCTCCGGTCAGGGGTCATGATCTACTGCTATGGCCTTTAGGCCATAGCAATAGGTCCCGGGACTGAAGGATCAGTGGTCGGAGCACCGAAGATGATGTGCCGCTGGTAACTTACCACGCGCGCGTCCTCCTCCTCGCTGCTTCGCTCTGCTCTGTATCTATGGGTACACACAAGGGACGTCAGTGACTACCTCCCAGCGGTCCCAGCATTTTTAAAGTTAACGCGGGGAAGCAGAAAGGTTAGCGGAACATCCTTGTGTCCAGAAAAGATCTTTCGGGACATAGGAATGTCCCGAATGTGAGGGAGGAAATTAATCTCGGTCGGGAAGCCCAGGGTATGGATAAACCATACCCCGAGTGTCCCAATTGACTGCACCACCCGCCCTATAAGACGACCCCCGACTTTTGAGAACATTTTCCTGGATTAAAAAGTCGTCTTATACGCCGGAAAATACGGTACATCATTTTAACAGATGGGAAATGGAAATATGGGAAATGGATTCAAACTTTTATTAGGGGAAGGACTTATTCCCAATTATTAACTTTTTTTTTTTTTTTTTTTAGTCCCCACAGGGGGCTATACCATGCAATTCCATAGGTGGCTATACCATACAATCTTTTGACTGCATACACTGTTCATAGCATAGCACTGATCAGTGTAATCGGTGCTCTGCTGCTCCAGCCTGGAGCCAGCTGGAGACAGTAGAGGATCACCGATTGGACGGCGAGGAGTCAGGTAAGGGCCACTCACCTCAACTCCTCACTGAGCCCCATCGGTTGGACTTTTAACAAAGTTAAAGCAGTGGTCTCCAAACTGTAGCTGGTGCAAGACTACAATTTATCTGGCATGCCAGGAGTTGTAGTTTTGCAACATCTGGGGGTCCACAGTTTGAAGATAACTGTTTTTAAGTGTTTTTGGCCTTTATGGTGTTTCCTAACCTACACTTTTACCAACTACTGCACAACTACAGCTGAAGATGCCCAGACAGCTGAAGGGTCACAGGTTGAGATAACACTTTTAGGCCCCTTTCACGCTGCCGTTGCTCCCCGTTAAGAACAGCCTTTAAAAGTCTCTTTTTTTTTCGTGTGAATTTGAAGGCCATTCTTGTTACGGGAAGCAATGGGCAACAACTGGCCCCAACGGCTCCCATTTACTATTATGGGGGTTGCCGGGTGCCGTAGTTATTTGACAGGGAATAGCGGGAGAAAAAGACGGCTCTTGCAGTACTATTTCTCCCGCTATCCTCCCCTGCTCCCCTGACGGCCGTCACACTGCAGTGTCATAAAGGCAGTGTGAAAAAAGCCTTATACAGTAAAAGGTAAGTGGCCTTCACATGTAAGGGTGTTCTGGGTAACGTGCCTCTTGAAGTGACCACTCAGTAGGCTGCAACCTTAGGGCGCGTTCACTCAGAGTAATTCAAGAGGAATTTACTCGAGTACCGTATAAGACGCACTTTTTCTTCCCCAAAAGTCGGTGCATCTTATACGGGGGGGGGGGAAAGTCGGTGCATCTTATACGGCGAATACACACCTATCGCGGCGGTCCCTGCGGCCATCAACGGCCGGGACCCGCGGCTAATACAGGACATCACCGATCGCGGTGATGCCCTGTATTAACCCTTCAGACGCGGCGATCAAAGCTGACCACCGCATCTGAAGGGAAAGTGACACTAACCCGGCTGTTCAGTCGGGCTGCTCGGGACCGCCACGATTTCACCGCGGCGGTCCCGAACAGCCTGAATGAATAGCCGGGTTAGTGCTTACAGGACACCGGGAGGGACCTCACCTGCCTCCTCGGTGTCTTCTCCGTGCCGGAATCCCCTGTATGGCCGGCGCTCTCCTTCCTTCGTCATCACGCCGTCGCGTACGTGTGTCGGCATGCTTAACGACGTGATGGCGGTGACGGAGAGCGAGGATAACCGGCCGGCAGCAGAGACGTTTCGGAGCGACGGGGACACGGCGACAACGATGGAGCGACATCCAGGGCAGCGGTGACGGGTCCGGAGCGGCGGGGAGACGTGAGTATTACCTCCTATGCAGTGGTCTTCAATCTGCAGACCTCCAGATGTTGCAAAACTAGAACTCCCAGCATGCCCGGACAGCCAACGGCTGTCCGGGCATGCTGGGAGTTGTAGTTTTGCAACATCTGGAGGTCCGCAGGTTGAAGACCACTATTGGGTTCAAAATTTTAATTTTTTTAGATTTTGCACCTATAAATTGGGTGCGTCTTATACGCCGGTGCGTCCTATAGGGCGAAAAATACGGTAATTCCTCTTGAATTCTCCGCTCCAAATTAATGCACATCTCCTCTGCCCATTGACTTTAATGTTTTTTCCGCTGTCCTGTTCACACTGCGGAAATTCTGACGCTGAATTCCTTTCCGCTTGAAGAAAGAACATATTCATTCTTCAAGCGGAATCCGCGAGCAGAAATCAATAGAAGTCAATGGTAAAAAAAAAATTTTCACACGCAGTTTTCACACGCAATTTGCACGAAAATGGCTGTAAAACCTTTCACTTCTTTCTCCCCCATTTCCGCGTGCAATTCCGTGCAAATTCCGCGCAAATAGAAAGTTATTTTTTCCGCACGCAAATTTTTCAGCGTGAATTCCTCTTGATTTGCTCTGTGTGAACGCACCTTATGAATAAATAAAGCAGGGTTTTCCAAACAGTGTGTCTCCTGCTGTACCAAAACTACAACTTCCAGCATGCCCGGAGAGACAAAGGCTGTCCTGGCATGCTGGGAGTTGTAGTTTTACAACAGCTGGAGACACACTGTTTGGAAAACACTGAAGTTAATCCTCACACACAGTGCTGCGTCCTTTCCTGGAGTTTCTTCCAGCCCTCTCGTATTTCTCCCATCCAGGTTCTGGGTACCCTGCCTGTCCCCTTCCTCCCCGTTCCCGGACCATGTGACAGCTGACGTCACAGCTCGGTCACAGCGATAGACCCCACCCTGCCTCGGCTTTCTATTGGTCGGAGGAGGCGGAGAGAAGCAGACACACATACACAGTGCAGCCCTCACTCTTGCTAGAGTTCACTCTGTGGCGGCGTAAACGTGACTTCCAGCCTTCGGTTTTTTTTTCATCTGCTTGCCCCTTATTTATGCCCCCCTCCCCCCGGTCTGTGGCCCCCCGCAGCCCCGGCTCCCCAGGTGACACTACTGTGCAACATGTAGCTGCTGAGCAGGCGCCACCATCATGTTCCATGGGCACTGGAGACTGTGAATCCTAACCACAAAGAAGCACAGGGCGTCGTGTGCCTGCACCTCTCTCCTTCTCCAGCAGCAGCAGGAACGTCTCGTCCACTATGGTTCTTCTTGTATTAAAGTGATCTTGTATTGTATGCACCGCCAGCCACAAAGGAGGATTATTGCTCACAAGGTGAAGCCGGTGACCGAGGAGGAGGCACAATACCCGGAGCGATCGGCTCCAGCACCCGGATCTTACGCTTCTTGAGCCTTTTTCTCCTTCTTCTTCTTCCTTTCTTTTTTTCATGAAGCAATGATGTCGTGCCGACCCGACTCGGATCTCAGAATGAGCAAGGAAAGGCCCAAGAGGAACATCATCCAGAAGAAATACGTAAGTAGGGCCGCCGATGGCGTGTTATTGTTGTGCGTGGCACCTTGCCAGGCGGACCTTTAAATGCCAAGGCTGTAGAGTGGTGCTGTGCCTGGCCGGATCTCCATGCCTGTGCCTGCACTGACCTCAGATGACACGATCTTATGGAGAGGGCTCGCTGGGGATCGTACAATGACATGGCTGCTCTGCTGGCCGGCTATGGCGGTGATCGGTAGGGAGCAGGCTTGGGCTTTCCTTTGTGTTGTTGGATGCGGGGTCAGGACGCTCCTGGGGTGGCTATTTATATGTACGTGGAGTTTGTGTTCACATTGTGCGGGGACGTGTAAGGACGGATCCGCATTGCAGAGGATGTGGTGTTGGTGCTGGGCACAGCCGCCCTTGTACGATCGTGCCGGGCTCCTTGTCAGGAAAGCCATGGGCTATAGAATACATAGAAACTTGCAGAGCGCTCTGGCCGCCCGTGCCCCCTCCTCTCTGCATCGGAGATACTCGTGCCACCCTACAAGGAATCGTGTCGCAGAGAGTCTGCCTGGCAACATCTCAACTCCCCCTAATGGTCAGGGGCGGTGTTTGTTTGGAGGTGGGGAGGGCTATAGACGGCATGTGTGAGCAGACCCTGGCCCATAAATCAGCCCCTTCCCTCCCACTTGCAGCCATCAGCATGGCCGCTGTCTGCTCACCGGCCGGGCCCCCTCCTCTCCTGCCGGCTGTGAGGTGTCCTAGGCGGCTGTGTGGCGTCACAATGCCCTGCCGAGCCTGGCCTAAGTGCCATCCTGACTAAAGAGAGGGCAGAGGAGGACAGGAGCTGTGGGGAGGCACGTCATAGAGGAGGCGGGGCGGCCTGCTGGTGCCCTCTGGGCATTGGCGATGTTACATTGTGTAATGGCTGCTCGGTGAGGGTGGGCATGGGCTTTACGTCACAGCTAGAGGGCATCTACACACGGGCAGGAAAGATCGGTGAGGCCAGGTCATGGAGTCAGAGCTAGAGGGTCCCGTCCCATTGCTTCTTCATACGTGACCCCGTGGACATCTGTCAGTATACATTCTGCCTTAATTAACTGTTATATGGGACCATCTACCAGATCGGTGTATGGAGAACGAGCCATACAGTGTAATGATCGGCCAGATCTGTGTATGGAGAACGAGCCATACAGTGTAATGATCGGCCAGATATGTGTATGGAGAACGATCAGCCATACAGTGTAATGATCGGCCAGATATGTGTATGGAGAACGATCAGCCATACAGTGTAATGATCGGCCAGATATGTGTATGGAGAACGATCAGCCATACAGTGTAATGATCGGCCAGATCGGTTTATGGAGGGCTGTCAACCATACAGTGTAATGATCGGCCAGATCTGTGTATGGAGAACGATCAGCCATACAGTGTAATGATCGGCCAGATCGGTGTATGGAGGGCTGTCAACCATACAGTGTAATGATCGGCCAGATCTGTGTATGGAGGGCTGTCAGCCATACACTGTAATGATCGGCCAGATCGGTGTATGGAGGGCTGTCAACCATACAGTGTAATGATCGGCCAGATCGGTGTATGGAGGGCTGTCAACCATACAGTGTAATGATCGGCCAGATCGGTGTATGGAGGGCTGTCAGACAGATCTTTGTATGGAAGGCTGACATATGCATCTGATCCAGAATGATCCAATGGTGATAACATTGGGAGCCCTCAGTTATTTTTTTTAATTAAAAATGATCAAGCAGTATTCTACAAAGGTCTCCATCAGGCAGGGTTTGACAAATATCTAAATGCCATATTTATCCACAAAAGAACATGGCACTAGTGAGTTACATAAGACCTGGATGCATATGTTTTCCTTTCCTAATATACTGGTGAAGTCCTTTTCGGGTGGATCATGCTATTTATATCACAATGGCAGCAGGGGATCTAAAATGGTGACATACAGTATCGGATACCTGTGGTTATGAGCAGAGACAGTAGATTCTGGGCCCCGGGTAACATCTGGATAAGGGCCCTGTGTGTGTATATCTGCAGATGGGTCCTCTCTCCTTCTGGAGAGAGTTCTGGCTTGGCATAAATCTCAATCAGTTCTGAGACTTCTTAACTGGATCCTGAGCTGTTTTGCAGGACGCACTACCTGTGTAGGTGGTATGGTGAGCTCATTTGCAGATTTGTTATCCAGGAGCCCGCCGAGTGCTATATGGCCTACTTAAATCTCCGTTCTACACCAGAAGTGGTGTCCTCTCCCTGAGGAAAATACTGATATCCTTATGGGGCAGAGGTGCCATGGGGCCTCTTCACCACTATTATGCCTTTAGAGTCCTATATATTCTACATTATACGTATATATTTCTGTAAATTAAATATTTTAGGATACGCCTTGTATCCACAGGCCTTATTTGTGGGACATCTAGGAGTTTCTAGGCTTTGTCTGGTGAGATGCCAGGATAGTGGACTGAATTTACTCCAGGACTGTGGTTTATTAACCATTTTGTAATAGCATGTGGTTATATTAGCCACACGATCATCATAGGAAATATCCATGGTACACGCTTACACCAAGGAATCGACTGCTGTCTCCACCTAGGCTCATAGATATACAAGAAAATGCGGAGTCTGCCATCTACAAGCCAACGATAGGCCAGACCACTGTTATCTGAAGTATTGGGAACCCCGATATAATTTCATCTACCCCAGCAATGCTGGAGGAGTCCCAACTATTAGGAAAGCCTTGGAACCTCCTTCCTTCAGGCTTGTGGGGAGTAAGACCATAACAATGAATTCATTGTCGGATGTACATGGAGATGTTAGGAATTTGGAATGGTGCACACTGGCTTGTAGCCGATGTAGTATTACGGACCACAAAGTAAAAAAAAAATCTGTATCGTATACGCTACGTGTGACCCTGCCCTAAAGGTTCCTTTGACAATCACAGCTAAACTTGTAATGAACAATAATCTGTCCACATGGCAAGGTTTCCACTCATGTCTTTCTGTTATTTTGGATTGTTGCCACTGCAGTTTTTGAGCCAAAGTGGTGGCTTTACATGTGCTTGCTAAGAGCAGCAATACGCCGCTATGAGCAGACACACTGAAGCAATGCGCGGTGTAATAGCGCGCATCGAGGCCGCTCCCCCTGCTCTATGAGCTAGGCAGGGAGCTGCCGTGATGTGCGAGTATACTGCACGTGTGCACTGCGACCCGCACATGGCAGTGTGTCTGCTCGAAGCAGTGTATTGCCACTCCGAGCAGGCACATGTAAAGGCAGCATACAGCAGTCCTTTAGCGGCGGATACTGTTTTTGTCCAGATTAATCTACAACTAAATAGCTGCATTAGACTACAGCAGTGCTTCCCAACCAGTGTGCCTCCAGCTGTTGCTAAAGCACAACTCCCAGCATCCCATATTTCTTTGGACTGCAGCTGTATCAATCTTGTAGTGCCACAAAGTCACTGAGAGATTTATCAAAAAATGTGCAGAGGAAAAGTTGCTGAGTTTCCCATAGCAACCAATCAGATCACTTCTGTCATTTTTGAAAAGCCTCTGAAAAATGAAAGAAGCAATCTGATTGGTTGCTATGGGAAACTCAGCAACTTTTCCTCTGCACAGGTCTTGATAAATCTCCCCCACAGTGTAGTACATGGGATTGTGGATAGGGCAATGAGGCTGTGTTTTGTTGCAGTTTTATCTGTTACACCACGGGTTCCAAAATTGTAGTAAAATCTCAGTGATTTTAAAGGGGTACTCCACTGCCCTGCTTCCAGAGCTCCGCTCCCCAGCGTCCGGAACTTTATTGTTCTGAACACTGTGTGCGGGCTTCAGTGTTCAGGGCCGCCCCTCGTGACGTCATGCCCGCTCCTTCAACGAAAGTCTGTGGGAAGGGGGCATGATGTCACGAGCGTGACTCTGCTGACACCTCTGTCCATTTTAGAAACTCTCCAGAGCAGGATAGGTTTGCTATGGGGGTTTTCTCCTACACTGGACAGTTTCAGAAAGGAGATTAAAAAAGAAAAGCACTTCCTGTGGAGCAGGAGGCGTGACGGTTACGTAGTAGCTGTCACGCCCACTCCCATAGACATGAATTGAGGGGGCTGGCTGTGACGTCACAAACACAGAAGCTCCAAGCTTCCATTTTCCAGACACCAATGCTGCCGGCCCGGAGAACGCGGGGGTCCCCAGCGGCAGGACCCCCACGATAAGACATCTTATCCCCTATTTCCTAGATCTGCAGTAAATCAGAGCAGCTATTGGTGTAAAGTTCTAGGTATAAATGAATAATCTACATTGCCTGTACACCAGGACCATGCTATTAACCTTCCTATGTGCTACGTGCCGCCTGCTTTCTTCTGAGGAAAATCTAACAATCTTTCCAGTCTCCTCCTCCCTGCTTTACTTCCCAGATCTCGTCCTCATATTCATTTGTGCCTTGTCACCTTGTTGCTCAGTTCTTCTCACAAAAGAGCGTCTTTTCTTCCCTGATTTGTATTGTCTCTACTCTGGTATTTTACATTGTTTTGCTTTTGTGCAGACTCGCTGTTTTTTTTTCCGAGTGTGTTCATTCTGTGCAGGAAGAAAGCAGCAGCAGCATAGCAACCATCGTCTGCTAATTCTTCCAGCTGTTCCATTATTCATTTTGCTGCTGCCATCCCTCACTTACTCTTCTCGGCCTCTCTCACTTGCACCTGTTTCTGACTATGCCAGACATCGTGCACTTTGTTGTAAAAAAAAAAAGTCTCAAACATCTGGACCCCAATTGTTTGGGTTACCTTTTTAATCTGGTTTCCACAGCCTCCCCTCCCCCCCCCTTCAATGGTAAGTTATTGCCATTGGCAAGACTTCTAATGGTATCAGTTATTGACAGTCATACATGGTTTTCTATTAGAGTTGTTCAGTGACAGAAACAACCTGTGCATAGTGTCAAAATATATAACAGATTAATTCATTTCATCTGTGATTTTTTTTTCCCCTGTAAGCTGGGACATCATGTCACAGCCTAAATAGCAGCTCCGTCCCTCATCCTCCCTCCCCACACCCACTCTCTTTCCTTAGTATCAGCATGGGCTGCAGTAATGTGAAGGAGAGGGCTGGTTTTACTTTTAATAATCTTTATGGCTGATTAGATAAGGCAGCAGAGAGCCCCGTTCTCAGCTGTTTAGGTTTATAAACTAAACTAGGAGGGATGAAGCTGCTGCTCATGCTGTGATATGAAATCACAGGTTACAGGAAGAAACCATGAAGAAACGGATGATCTGTTCACTTTGGATAATAACACTATATTAGGAAGTTGCTTTATTACACATTTTGACCCCATGCACAGTTGTTTTTGTTGCCGAACAACCCCGTTTAAAGGATTTATTCACACATACAGTATCCTGCGCATATTTGCACAGGATTTTATCAGATTTAAAACTAAATGAACAGTTTTAGATCCTGCAGATGAAATATGTGCAGGAAACTGTACTAGTGTATAGACCCTAAACTACACTATCCAGATTGTTGAGTCCAGTGCTATCGCTCTGGTCCACCCTATTTCCTTGGTGTACCTCCCTTGATGACATCAGTACTACACAACTGGACCTGCATCTCTCCATGCCCAATCTGAAGAATGGTATCTTACCTGTCTGTAGTATGTTTACATTTCACTTTACCTCCTGTCTTATATATAACAATACTAATGTGATCTGGTTTATACTATTAGAACTGTTATGTAGGCACGATCTCCTAGGTTTTCCTACAGTAGACTGTATAGATTTTGGATCAGGCATAAGATTTTGCGTTTTTTTTTAAATTTTTTATTTTTTTTTAGGCTTAAAACATAATGGAGATTTTAACAAAATCTGTGCAGAGGAAAAGTTGCCCATAGCAACCAATCGGATCGCTTCTTTAATTTTTCAGAACCCTTTTTAAAAATGAAAAAGTTCTGATTGGTTGCTATGGGCAACTTTTCCGCTGCACAGATTTTGATAAATGTCCTCCAATGATATTTGTGCAAATTGTGAGCAGACTGGAGCCAGCATAGAAAAGTATATTTACTTATCTCTTAGGTCTACATGTGTCACAAATCACATGCCGTCAAAATGTGGTCTCTTGCTCACCTATAGGTCTGCCTACACATCAGTGCAGGAAATGAATGTGTAAGTACATCTTTATCACACATCTCGGTGTTCATGTGTGTGTCACACTGTCTTTGTGGTGTCCATTTGGCATATTTTGTTATATTTTTTCATGTGACAGCACTGCAGAAATTACACTCTACTACAATGGAAAATAGTAAGTGCACAGCCTGTATAACAGTGTTTAATGTTCTGTCCCCTCAAAATAACTCAACACACAGCTATTAATGTCTAAACCTTGGCAATAAGTGAGTGCACCCCTAACTGGAAATGCCAAAACTGGGCCTAGTTAGCCATTTTTTCTCCTGTGTGTCATGTGACTCATTGGTGATTCAAGGTCTCAGATGTGAATGGGGAGCAGGTGTCTTAAATTAAAGGGGTACTAAGTCTATGGGAGGGGCTGTGACAGCCGTCATGCCCCCTCCTATAGACTTGCATTAAAGGGGCGGGGCGTGACATCACGAGCTCCCGGCTCCAGCATTCGGAACAGTTTGTTCCAAACGCTGAGCAGCGGAGTACCCGTTTAAGTGTTTCTCTACTGACACTTGCTGAGTGGTCACTGAAATTTCAACATGGCAGCTCATGGCAAAGACCTCTCTAAGGATTTAAAAAAAAAAAAGTGCACTACAGTCAGGTCCATAAATATTGGGACATTGACACAATTCTAACATTTTTGGCTCTATACACAACCACAATGGGTTTGAAATGAACAAGATGTGCTTTAACTGCAGATTGTCAGCTTTAATTTGAGGGTATTTACATCCAAATCAGGTGAATGGTGTAGGAATTACAACAGTTTGCATATGTGCCTCCCACTTGTTAAGAGACCAAAAGCAATGGGACAGCATAATCATAAATCAAACTTTCACTTTTGAATACTTTGTTGCAAATCCTTTGCAGTCAATTACAGCCTGAAGTCCAGTTCCTTTCCTTCTCCATACTCTTCTCTTCCCATCACTCTGGTATAAGTTGATCTTCGTCTCATCTGTCCATAGGATGTTGTTCCAGAACTGTGAAGGCTTTTTTAGATGTCATTTGGTAAACTCTAATCTTGCCTTCCTGTTTTTGAGGCTCACAAATGGTTTACATCTTGTGGTGAACCCTCTGTATTCACTCTGGTGAAGTCTTCTCTTGATTGTTGACTTTGACACACATACACCTACCTCCTGGCGAGTGTTCTTGATCTGGCCAGGGGGCCTCCGGTCGGCTGCGTTTTCGGCCGTATGCGGTTTCCCGACCGCAGGCAAAAACGCCGGCCCCCCCTCCTCCCAGCCGTATACGGGAACCGTAGTTACAAAACGTAGTGTGAACCCAGCCTTAGAATTGTACTTTTTTTTGAAAGTCTGACAAGCAGCTTGCTGAGGAATCAATCTACATACTACCCATTCAATTGTATGGAGCGTGAAGGAGGGGAGACAGGCAGCAGAGAAAGTATAGGAGACATCATAACAGCTAGGCTCCTCATGCTAGCTCAGGGACAACTGGAAATTAAAAATTGAGACTGGATAGCAGAAACTTGCGTAAAATTCCATTATAAAAGTTTGTCTACCTGTCATTTGGAAAATATTTTTATATAATGTAGATAACATTGTTATTTGTAATATACATTGGTTAAAAATCTGTAGTTTTGTCTCTGCATATTGCCTGTATGTCTCTTTGCAGAGACAAAATACAGGAAGTGTTGACAGACAAGCGGGGCTCTGTGCCGTGAGGACGAGCGGGGCTCTGTGCCGTGAGGACGAGCGGGGCTCTGTGCCGTGAGGACGAGCGGGGCTCTGTGCCGTGAGGACGAGCGGGGCTCTGTGCCGTGAGGACGAGCGGGGCTCTGTGCCGTGAGGACGGGCGGGGCTCTGTGCCGTGAGGACGGGCGGGGCTCTGTGCCGTGAGGACGGGCGGGGCTCTGTGCCGTGAGGACGGGCGGGGCTCTGTGCCGTGAGGACGGGCGGGGCTCTGTGCCGTGAGGACAAGCCCTGCTTGTCCGCCCACACTTCCTGTATTTTGTCTCTAAAGACACATAGGCAAAAGCTGCAGATACAGCATTTTTTCACACAAAAATCTGTACTTTGGTTAAAAAAAAAATTATATTACAAATGTACAAATGGGGGAGATTTATCAAAACCAGTCCAGTGGAAAAGTTGCTGAGTTGCCCATCGCAACCAATCAGATCGCTTCTTTCATTTTTTGAAAAGGCCTCTGAAAAATGAAAGAAGTGATCTGATTGGTTGCTATGGGAAACTCAGCAACTTTTCCTCCTGACAGGTTTTGATAAATCTCCCCCATAGTTTTATCTACAAAATAATGGGTAGAAACAATTCTGCTCCTTATGTATTTGCACAATAAAAAAAAGTCCCTTTGTATTACAGCTACGCTTTAAACTTCATCTCAACTTCAGTTTTTGGAACTCATGAATGTCTGGCATTGTCCTTTATGCTTTTTACGTTATCATCCTCGTTGCAGTGCCTGTTTTTTCTGTCATTTTCCTCAATGACTGCTTGTAACCTCTGTCAAGATTAATTTTGGCTCAAAAAGTAGTTTTGCTGTTATCTGGCCGGGTGGCTTTCCAGTATAGCTGTTATTTCATATGAATGAAAACTTAAGTTCAGGAGTGTATTATTGATTTCTGATAGTTGTTTGTTTTTATTTTTCCTTTCTTGACACGACCTGTTAGTAAAATTTAGTTTTGTGGTCAGTTGAGAATGCTGAACAGTCACTGTATATCATGTGTGGTTACATATAAAGTTCCCGAAGTCCTAACACTGCAATTCAGTAGTTGCGTTTTTGGTAAGATGGGTATAATGTTTTACACCTCCCATCCATTTTTGATTCAGCTTGACCTCAGCTTTGTAAAAGATCACAAGCTAACCAAATTACTGACAAATGTGAGATTATAAATGTATTTATTACTTATTACTATTCTTGCATTCTAATCATTTGGGTTAATGTTTATAAAAGGGGTACTCCGGCCTTAGACATCTTATTCCATATCTTACCCCCTAAGACATCTTACCCTCTGATCAGATGTCTAAGGGGCGTAGTACCCCTTTAATGCCAGTTGTTCTGTGTTGTTCTTTCTTATTGTTCCCCTTTAAATAATTGTCAACCTTATATTTTCATAGTGGATAAGTTATCTCTTAAATGTAGATTTTGCATAGTGTTTTTATGTGTGTGTGTGTGTGTATATATCAGCAGGACCACAACCTCCGCCTTTGTGCAAGGAGGAGCACTGCCAGAGCCCTGCAAAATGACCTCCAGTAGGCCACAAATGTGCATGTGTCCACTCAAATGATCAGAAACAGACTCCATGAGGGTGGTATGAGGGCACGACTTCCACAGGTGGGGGTTGTGCTTACAGCTCAACACCTTGCAGGACATTTGGCATTTGCCAGACAACACAAAGATTGGCAAATTCGCCACTGGAGCCATGTGCTCCTTCACAGATGAAAGCAGGTTCACACTGAGCACGTGACAGAGTCTGTAGATGCCGTGGAGAACGTTCTGCTGCCTGCAACATCCTCCAGCATGACCGGTTTCTCGGTGGGTCAGTAATGGTGTGGGGTGGCATTTATTTGCAGCACAGCCCTCCATGTGCTTGCCAGATGTAGCCTGACTGCCATTAGGTACCGAGATGAGATCCTCAGACCCCTTGTGAGACCATATGCTGGTACGGTTGGTCCTGGGTTCCTCCTAATGCAAGACAATGCTAGACCTCATGTGGCTGGAGTGTGTCAGCAGTTCCTGCAAGAGGAAGGCATTGATGCTATGAACTAGCCCGCCCGTTCCTCAGACCTGAATCCGGTTGAGCACATCTGGGACATCCTGTCTTGCTCCATCCACCAATGCCACGTTGTACCACAGACTCTCCAGGAGTTGGTGGATGCTTTAGTCCAGGTCTGGGAGGACATCCCTCAGGAGACCATCCGCCACCTCATCAGGAGCATGCCCAGGCGTTGTAGGGAGGTCATACGGGCACGTGGAGGCCACACACACTACTGAACCTCATTTTGACTTGTTTTAACCCCTTGGGGACGGAGCCCATTATGACCCTAAGGACAGGAGCATTTTTTGCAAATCTGACCACTGTCATTTTAAGCATTAATAACTCTGGGATGCTTTTACTTAGAAATTTGATTCCGAGATTGTTTTTTCGTGACTGACTTATTCTACTTTATGGTAGTGGTAAATTTTTGTCAATACTTGCATCATTTCTTGGTGAATAATTCCAGAATTTGAAGAAAAATTTGAAACTTTTGCATTTTTCTAACTTTGAAGCTCTTTGCTTGTAAGGAAAATAGACATTCCAAATAAATGATATATTGATTCACAAATACAACATGTATACTTTATATTTGCATCATAAAGTTGACATGTTTTTGCTTTTGGAAGACATCAGAGGGCTTCAAAGTTCAGCAGCAATTTTCCACAAACAGTTTTGAAGTGGATTTGAAGGGCCTTCAAATGAGAAATACCCCACAAATGACCCAATTATAAAAACTGCACCCCTCAAAGTATCCAAAATGACATTCAGTAAGTTTGTTAACCCTTTAGGTGTTTCACAGGAATAGCAGCAAAGTGAAGGAGAAAATTCAAAATCTTCATTTTTTACACTCGCATGTTCTTGTAGACCCAGTTTGTGAATTTTTACAAGTGGTAATAGGAGAAAAAGCCCCCCCAAAATTTGTAACCCAATTTCTCTCGAGTAAGGAAATACCTCATGTGTATGTCAAGTGTTTGGTGGGCGCAGTAGAGGGCTCAGAAGGGAAGGAGCAACAATGAGATTTTGGAGAGTCAATTTTGCTGAAATGGTTTTTGGGGGGCATGTCACATTTAGGAAGCCCCTATGGTGCCAGAACAGCAGAAAACCCCACATGGCATACCATTTTGGAAACTACACGCCTCAAGGCACGTAACAAGGGGTCCAATGAGCCTTAACACCACACAGGTGTTTGACAACTTTTCGTTAAAATCGGATGTGTAAATGGAAAAAAAAATGTTTTCACTAAAGTGCAGTTTTCCCCAAATTTATCATTTTTACAAAGGGTTATGGGAGAGAAGGCCCCTTCCCCCCCCCCCCCCAAATTTGTAACCCCATCTCTTCTGAGTATGGAAATACCCCATGTTAGGAAGTAAAATGCTCTGCGGGCGAACTACAATGCTCAGAAGAGAAAGAGCGCCATTGAGGTTTTGGAAAGAAAATTTGTTTGGAATGGTAGTCAGGGGCCATGTGCGTTTACAAAGCCCCCTGTGGTGCCAGAACTGTGGGCCCCCCACATGTGACCCCATTTTGGAAACTACACCCCTCACAGAATTTAATAAGGGGTGCAGTGAGTATTTACACCCCACTGGCATTTGACAGATCTTCGGAACCGTGGACTGTGCAAATGAAAAATTAAATTTTTCATTTTCACGGACCACTGTTCCAAAAATCTGTCGGACACCTGTGGGTAAATGCTCACTGTACCCCTTAATACACTACATGAGGGGTGTAGTTTCCAAAATGGGGTCATATGTGCAGGTGGGGTCCATTGTTCTGGCGCTATAGGGGCTTTGTAAACTCATGTGGCCTTCAATTCTGGACACATCTTCTCTTCAAAATCCCAATGGCGCTCCTTCTCTTCTGAGCATTGTAGTGCGCCCGCGGAGCACTTTACATCCACATATGGGGTATGTTCTTACTCAGAAGAAATGGGGTTACAAATTTTGGGGGGCTTTTTTTTCCTATTTTCCCTTGTGAAAATGAAAAATTTAGGGTAACACCAGCATTTTAGTGAGAACATTTTTTTTTTTTTTCATTTTCCCATCCAAATTTCATGAAAATTTGTCAAACACTTGTGGGGTGTTCAGGCTCACTATACCCCTTGTTACTTTCCGTGGGGGGTGTAATTTCCAAAATGGGGTATCATGTGGGTATTTATTTTTTTGCAGTTATGTCAGAACCACTGTAAAATCAGCCACCCCTGTGCAAATCGCCAATTTAGGCTTCAAATGGATATAGTGCACTCTCACTCCTGAGCCTTGTTATGCGTCCGCAGAGCATTTTACGCCCACATATGGGGTATTTCTGTACTCAGGAGAAATTGCGTTACTAATTTTGGGGGGCTTTTTTTCCTTTTACTGTTTGTGAAAATAAAAAGTATGGGGCAACACCAGCATGTTAGTGTGTGGTAAAAAAAAAAAAATGTTTACACTAACATGCTGGTGTTGCCCCCAACTTTTCCTTTTCATAAGGGGTAAAAGGAGAAAAAGCCCCCCAAAATTTGTAGTGCAATTTCTCCCGATTACGGAAATACCCCATGTGGCCCTAAACTGTTTCCTTGAAATACGACAGGGCTCCAAAATGAGAGCGCGCCATGCGCATTTGAGGACTAAATTAGGAATTGCATTGGAGTGGACATGGGGGTATTGTACGCCAGTGATTCCCAAATAGGGTGCCTCCAGCTGTTGCTAAACTCCCAGCATGCCTGGACAGTCAGTGGCTGTCCAGAAATGCTGGGAGTTGTTGTTTTGCAACAGCTGGAGGCTCCGTTTTGGAAACACTGCCGTACAATACGTTTTTCATTTTTATTGGGACAGTGTAAGGGGGTGTATATGTAGTGTTAAGTATACCATCTGAATGCAAAAGTGGGCGGGGCCGCGGTCACTCACCCGGCGTGGTGAGGAGGCAGAGACCGAGGCATTTCCGGCACGCTAAGGAGCTCCGTGCGGCGTGACGTGGGTAAACAAACACCATTTGAGCAATCCTACGCACTGTATCCTGGAGACCGGAGGCGTCTTGTGTGGCGCATGCGCACACTTGGACGGAGTGAGGACGGCGCCATCTTTGAGAAGGGATGTGTGGGCTCCGGTGTATCACTGCAATCTCCTGGTAGGTAATTTCTGCACAGGGCAATAACGGAGTGTCACGGGAACCGCAGCAGTTGTCCTATAGGCCACCAGAGGCAGCCAACACAGAGTGCCGGTGTGCTACCCGTCACTGGAGAAGTGACAACCCCTTGCTTGGAGTCACATGTGGGGTGGCAACAGAGGAAGAAGGTGGTCCCAGGTACAAGTGCTGGTGTTGTATATAGGAGAGGTGCCTGGTCTGCCTTAATGGTTGGCATGGGTGAGTGAGGGGCCACGGGTCCACTTCTGCAAAAAGAAAGGAAAAATGATGGTGAGCCCACGCATTCCTTTTCAAAGATGGCGTCGTTCTTGGTCTGTCCACATGTGCGCATGCGCCGCACAAGACTCCTCCGGTCGCCAGGATACAGTGCGTAGGATTGCTCACATGGGGTTTGTTTACCCACGTCACTTCCGCACGGAGCTCCTTAGTGTGCCGGAAATGCTTCGGTCTCTGCCTCCTCGCCTTGCCGGGTGAGTGACCGCGGCCCCCGCCCACTTTTGCATTCAGATGGTATACTTTACACTGTATTTCCTTGCAACACTATTTGTGTATAATTTGTGCGCCTTACTTATGCACATCACTTATATCTCCACCATGCACTTTATAATGTCTCTGATCGCTGTAATTCCAGCACTGCATTGATTTGTTTACATGTCAATCATGTTTGTGGGGGCAGTCCTGCGTGACCTATAAATACTCTCCTCTTTCACCATTTTGTTGCTTGACAAAGGCAGTGTGAGGCTGCCGAAACGTAGCTCACTTTGGAGTAAAGACATCACTTTATTTCACCAGCCTGGAGTGCCACTGCTTCTACTTTGCTGTACTACTTGGATCTCTGACCCAGATCAACAACAAGGAGGCACCCGTTCACCTTTACCGCTGGAGTGCTGCTTTCCTCTTCTAATTTATATATATATATATATATATATATATATATATATATATATATATATATATATATATATATATAATATATAATATATATATATATATATATATATATTGTATAAAAAAGTAAAGAAAAATCATGTAATGTTCCTGTGTTCCTTCTGTTTGAGCCCTGACCTCTTATCCCGCTGTAGGTCCTTGCCACTTCTGTGTGGTTTCACAAGTTTCTAAACTGCTCATTAGGGTCAACTTTTCGGGTTTTCTAAAGAAATGGCCACTAATGTAATGCAGGATATCTGAAGGGGGAGGGAGTGAGTCTTGTGCTTTACAAAGATAGTCTTACGATATTGGGAAAAACAGTTCTCTGTAAAGGTCCAGCTGGGCTGCAAGCTTAATTCATTGCTCCATGGTGGGATCACCACAGCTGCTGGAGGGCCTTTAGAAATGCAAAAAAGCTGTCAGTGTTTGTTCATCAGTGACACATGCGATGGGGCCAAGTTTAGGAACCTGCATGGAAACATGCTGCATGGAAACTGGAAACATAATTGAGAACATCATTTGTGGTTTTGATGGCTGCTTTGTCCCTTCTAGTCCTTAACTTTTTTTTTTTTCCCCCCTTAGGATACGAGAAAATCTAATTTTTACCCCTAAAATATTTTAAATATTTCTAAAAGTAAAAAAGTGGTTTGTAACCTAAAATAAACATGATAGTACATGGGGTTCCCTATTTATTGTGGTTTATTTGTTTATTTATTTATTTTTTTTTTTGCATTTTTAAATATGTTTTCCACTGGAGTACCACTGTAAAGGGGGAGATCTTTGCAGATATCATACCAGCATGGAGGATCCTTAATGTGGAGCAATACTGGTTCCTTTTGTTGCCCTACAGGCTTCATTGTGTGCCGAGAGACTCTACCTTAACCCCTTAAGGATGCAGGACGTAAATGTACGCCCTGGTGAGCTGGTACTTAACGCACCAGGATGTACATTTACGTTCTATGCATAACCGCGAGCATCGGAGAGACGCTCGCGTCATGCAGATCAGAACAGAAGACGCCGGGAAGGCAGCGGAGGCAGGTGAGGGGACTACCGGCTGCCATGCTGGATGATCGGATCGCTGCAGCAGCACTGTGACTGCGATGCTGCAGATGCCATGATCTTTATTGATCACGGCATCTGAGGGGTTAATGGCGGACATCCGCGCGATCGGGGATGTCCGCCATTACAGGTGGGTCCCTGGCTGCTAACAAAATCCCCTTTGGATAGGGGATAAGATGTCTAGGGGCGGAATACCCCTTTAATTTATATATTTTTATAGTTCGGACATTTACGCACGTGGCGATACCACATGTTTGTTTTTTATTTACGGTTTTTTTTTTTTCTTATGGGAAAAAGGGGGTGATTCAAAATTTTATTAGGGAAGGGGTTAAATGACCTTTATTAACTTTATTTTTTCACATTAAAATGATACCCATGGTTACATACATTTCTATATTTGTTCTGCTTTTACAAAATCAGTTTGTTTAAAATCGACCACCTCTAACTTTCTTATTTTTCCGTATTCAGGGATGTGTGAGGGCTAATTTCTTTTTTGCGCCATGTTCTGTAGTTTGTTTTGGTACCACGTTTCTGTATATGTGCTCTCTCCTGTCTGATAGCACTCCTCTGTGCTCTCTCCTGTCTGATAGTACTCCTCTGTGCTCTTTCCTGTCTGATAGCACTCCTCTGTGTGCTCTCTCCTGTCTGATAGCACTCCTCTGTGCTCTCTCCTGTCTGATAGTACCCCTCTGTGCTCTTTCCTGTCTGATAGGACTCCTCTGTGCTCTCTCCTGTCTGATAGCACTCCTCTGTGCTCTCTCCTGTCTGATAGTACCCCTCTGTGCTCTTTCCTGTCTGATAGCACTCCTCTGTGCTCTCTCCTGTCTGATAGCACTCCTCTGTGCGTTCTCTCCTGTCTGATAGCACTCCTCTGTGCGTTCTCTCCTGTCTGATAGCACTCCTCTGTGCGCTCTCTCCTGTCAGCACTCCTCTGTGCTCTCTCTCCTGTCTGATAGTACCCCTCTGTGCTCTTTCCTGTCTGATAGGACTCCTCTGTGCTCTCTCCTGTCTGATAGCACTCCTCTGTGCTCTCTCCTGTCTGATAGTACCCCTCTGTGCTCTTTCCTGTCTGATAGCACTCCTCTGTGCTCTCTCCTGTCTGATAGCACTCCTCTGTGCGTTCTCTCCTGTCTGATAGCACTCCTCTGTGCGTTCTCTCCTGTCTGATAGCACTCCTCTGTGCGCTCTCTCCTGTCTGATAGCACTCCTCTGTGCTCTCTCTCCTGTCTGATAGCACTCCTCTGTGCTCTCTCTCCTGTCTGATAGCACTCCTCTGTGCGCTCTCTCCTGTCTGATAGCACTCCTCTGTGCGCTCTCTCCTGTCTGATAGCACTCCTCTGTGCGCTCTCTCCTGTCTGATAGCACTCCTCTGTGCTCTCTCTCCTGTCTGATAGCACTCCTCTGTGCTCTCTCTCCTGTCTGATAGGACTCTTCTGTGCTCTCTCTCCTTTCTGATAGGACTCTTCTGTGCTCTCTCTCCTTTCTGATAGGACTCTTCTGTGCTCTCTCTCCTTTCTGATAGCACTCTTCTGTGCTCTCTCTCCTGTCTGATGGGACTCTTCTGTGCTCTCTCTCCTGTCTGATAGGACTCTTCTGTGCTCTTTCCTGTCTGATAGCACTCCTCTGTGCGCTCTCTCCTGTCTGATAGCACTCCTCTGTGCGCTCTCTCCTGTCTGATAGCACTCCTCTGTGCGCTCTCTCCTGTCTGATAGCACTCCTCTGTGCGCTCTCTCCTGTCTGATAGCACTCCTCTGTGCGCTCTCTCCTGTCTGATAGCACTCCTCTGTGCTCTCTCTCCTGTCTGATAGGACTCTTCTGTGCTCTCTCCTGTCTGATAGCACTCCTCTGTGCTCTCTCTCCTGTCTGATAGGACTCCTCTGTGCTCTCTCTCCTGTCTGATAGGACAGGAGAGAGCACAGAGGAGTCCTATCAGACAGAAGAGAGCACAGGGGAGCGCTAGCCCACCCTCACTTACTGGACTGTCCATGCCTGTGCTTCAGCTTGGACAAAGCCACGGTTTTATAAACGTGATTTCTATAAAAAGGAAATAAAATTTTCTTATTAAATATATTAGACTATGCTACAGGGGCTATAAAGTTAATGTAGTTCATAATATAGTGTCTGTACCTGTGTGTGACAGTTTTCTCACAATTCTTCTGTGATTTTCACCCCAATATTTATTTTTATCAGCATATAAAATGACTGCTGTCTCTGATTTTTCCCAGCTTGCAATGCGGCCGAGACCTGACTCACTAGTCAGCTGATGACAGGGAGCCTGTCTGCTTCAGTGGGTGGAGGGATTGCTTGGTGGGAGAGAGATCAATCTGCAACTAATGCAACAGCTGTAGGCACCCTGATTGAAAACCACAGGTCTTTTGTTTCAATGGGTGGGGTGGCTGATGTGTGAGAGGGAGGAAAATGGAATTGTGGGATTTGTAGTAAAAAAAAAAGTCAAACAGGAAATAAAAGTTCACAAAAAGCTAGCCACAGTGTTATGGTAATATCACAACATAGCCATTTAGCCCCAAGACAAGCGCAGATCCTTCTTAAGCATGTCCATTACTGTCTGCCAGGTACATACTAAAATCACCTTATGGTGGATAACCCCTTTAAGGATTTGTGTTACATCTGCCCTACAATCCTATGGTGATCTAAGGGGGGTGTATCTCTTGCCAGAGTATGCCTGTATATACATCTAGGGGGATGTTTATATATCATGCAGGTTCCCAGAACATGTTTGCTGTAAAATAATGTGTATGCTGTTGTGCAATTTTTTTTTCTTTAACCCCTTAAGGACTAAGGACGTACCGGTACGTCCTTGGTCCTGCTCCCGTGATATAACGCGTGGTTACACAGTAACCCCGCATCATATCACGGCGGGCCCGGCGTCATAGTGAAGCCGGGACCCGCCGCTAATAGCGCGCAGCGCCGACCGCGCGCTATTAACCCTTTAGCCGCACGCTATTAACCCTTTAGGCGGCTAAAAGCGAAAGTAAAAAGTGCCGGTTAACTCAGTGGGCTGTTCGGGATACCCGCGGCGAAATCGCGGCATCCCGAACAGCTTACAGGACAGCGGGAGGGCCCCTACCTTCCTCCTCGCTGTCCGATCGCCGAATGACTGCTCAGTGCCTGAGATCCAGGCATGAGCAGTCAAGTGGCAGAATCATCGATCACAGGTTACCTATGAGAAACCAGTGATCAGCATGGAAGATCAGTGTGTGCAGTGTTATAGGTCCCTATGGGAGCTATAACACTGCAAAAAAAAAGTGAATGAATATCATTTAACCCCTCCCCTATTAAAAGTTTGAATCGCCCCCCTTTTCCTATAAAAAAAACAAACATATATGGTATCACCGCGTGCGGAAATGTCCGAATTATAAAAATATATCGTTAATTAAACCGCTCGGTCAATGGCGTACGCGCAAAAAAATTCCAAAGTCCAAAATAGCGCATTTTTGGTCACTTTTTATATAATTTAAAAATGAATAAAAAGCGATCAATAAGTCCTATCAATGCAATAATGGTACCGTTAAAAACTTCAGATTACGGCGCAAAAAAATTTGCCCTCATACCGCCCCATACACGGAAAAATAAAAAAGTTATAGGGGTCAGAAGATGACAATTTTAAACGTATTAATTTTCCTGCATGTAGTTAGGATATATATGTAGGATATCATTTTAATCGTATGGACCTACAGAATAAAGATAAGGTGTCATTTTTACCGAAAAATGTACTACGTAGAAACGGAAGCCCCCAAAAGTTACAAAACAGCGTTTTTTTTCCCCAATTTTGTCGCACAATGATTTTTTTTTTCTGTTTCACTGTAGATTTTTGGGCAAAATGACTGACCTCATTACAAAGTAGAATTGGTGGCACAAAAAATAAGCCATCATATGGATTTTTAGGTGCAAAATTGAAAGAGTTATGATTTTTTAAAGGCACTGAGCAAAAAATGAAAATGCAAAAACGGAAAAAAAAACCTGGTCCTTAAGGGGTTAAAGAAAGGAAACCGATTTCTTTTTTCCATTGTGTCATTTCCACCTTTTTTACCTTTTTTTTTTTTTTTTTTTTTTTTTTATATACCGTAACTGACTGTGACCAGTCTCTCATACCAGCTATGTGCCAGTGTCTCTGAGAAGAGTGGAACCCTTCAGTGCAAGGCTATGGTGTGCCTTAGCTGCCGGGTCATGTGTTTAGCAGGGTTATTATGAAGCTTTCTAGCTGTTTGCTGTGCAGAGCAGAAGCTTTATATAAAGCACTGGCTCAGTAAGACCAAGATCTTAACGAAATCACTTGTCATAAAAAAATTATAATTGTATTGCATAAAGCAGATATTTATTACACTTGACGATCCGGGTGAACTGGATACATTATTGTGTTGTCTCCTGTCTGGTCCACATGCTTGATATGTAAGCTAGCTCCCAATTGTATTGAGATGCTTACAGTAAATAGAAATGGTGTCTTAATGTATCGACTGTCTATACTTGTCCTCGATGCAGTACAAGCTTTGTTCTGTGTAGTGATGGTAGCCATTTCAGCTACAGCAGTGGGTCTGACTAGATGAGGTAATGCTGTAGAAAGCCATTTCCTCTGAAGGTTAATGGGACTATTTCTTTCCTGTCTAGTTGGGCAGTCTGAGCAACTTCCTTTCTTTCTTACCTTCTTCACTGCCTGGTAACAGGATCAGGTCTAGTGATCTGGTTTGTCCAGATTGCGGCACCCTAAAATGACGTTTGGCCGGCTCCTTTATTACCTGGGGGTTGTTCCCTTACATAATTCCTAGCTGAAGACTGCCCTATTTCCACAGCTGTTGTCTCTGCCATTCATCATACTGCTGAGCTAGCGGTGTCGGGAATCCATTGCTGTTGTGTCCTAGACAGGGCAGTGCTTTCAACCCATTGACGGTAATGAACATGTGAAAAGCACAATAAAATATTCAGTCTAAATACATACATAGAAAATACAAAATAATACAAAACATTATCTGGAAAAACACTGTAATATTAAAATGAAGATTTGGGCTAACTTGTGTTGATATTGTCCAATAGAGTCTCTTCACATACTACTTGAAGGATGTACCTATTGGTCCATTGGATGTACCTCCGCCCCTAGACATCTTATCTCCCATCCAAAGGATAAGGGATAAGATGTCTGATCTCCGTGCTGCACCCAGCGTTCGTTTAGAGCATCGGGTTCAGCGCCGGAGGCTCGTGATGTCATCGCCCCCTCAATGCAAGTCTTTCACACAGTCACGCCCCTTCCCATAGACTTGCCTTGAGGGGGCTGACCGTGATGTCACGGGCCTCCGCATCGCCAGTCATCTGGCTTGGAACGAAGTTCGCTCCGTGCACTGGGTGTCTGGGGTGCTGCAGCTGAGATCTTGGGTCCCCAGCGTCTGGACCCCCGTGATTAGACATCTTATATAAGATGTTTATGGGCGGAGAATACCCTTTAAAATTAGGGTATGGTCACACTGCATAATTCCAGCAGGAATTATGAACTATAATAGAAAGGTTAATGTTTTGTCAAGGTGTACAAAATATAAAAAGTTTTTGTATTTGACAGTGCCCAATTAAGGATAAAGCCAGTTTCATTTTTGCGTTTTTTGTTTTTTCTTCCTTGCCTTCTAAAATCCATAAATAATATATATTTCCATCCTTAGGTCCATATGGGGCTTTTTTCTCTTATTTTACCATAAACTGTATGGCACAACCAAAGAAATATTGTTTTGTGGGGAAAGTGGAAAAAAAAACATGCAATTTTGCAACTTTTGGATGGTTTTGTTTTTACGCAATGCATGTTAAAAATAGGTTTTATTCATTCTGTGAATAAATTCGATTAAAATAATACCCATGTTTACATGCTTTACTATTGTTTTACTACTTAAATGGGTATTCCGGCTTTAGACATTTTATCCCCTATCCAAAGGATAAGATGTCTGATGGCGGGGGGCCTGCCGCTGGGACCCCCCACGATCTCACTGCAGCACACGCATTATGTGTGGAGCTGCGTCTCCAGGCTCGGAAACTGGAAGTTTCTGGGACTGGAGACGTGACATAACGCCACGCCCCCCTCGTGATGTCACATCTCAACCCCTTCATTCATGTGTTTGGGAGGGGGCAAAACGTCCGTTACGCCCCCTCCCATAGACCCGAACGGAGGGGGAATGGCGTTAGGTCACATCTCCAGTCCCTGAAACTTCCGGTTTCTGAGCCTGGAGACGCAGCTCTGCACATAATGTGGGTGCTGCAGGGAGATTGCGTTGGGGTCCTACCAGCGTCCCCCCCCCCTTGCCATCAGACATCTTATCCATATGTGACTTTTCGATCACTCTTTATTTTATTTTTGTGGGATGTGATGTGACCCAAAAAAAGAAGTTTCAGATTTACAAATCTGTGTAACCACAAAAGAAAAGAAAATCTGGCACTACCGCTATGTATCCCATTTGAATCTTCCCTCCAATGATGTAGCCAGTGCTAGCATATAGGGAAAGTGTTTGATGCTGGTGGTGGTGGTGCTGCACGCGTGAAATAAATGAATGAACAATGCAAAGCAACTCACCCAGGTGCAGAGCAACTCACCCAGTAGGTTGATAGCAGCAGAATGATTCACTTCACGCCCATTTGGTGGACCAGCAGGGAGGCGGCAGAAGGAAACGGGGGAATCTGGCGTCGGGCCATAGCCGTATCTCACTGTTAGGTGCTTTGTCAGGCCCCTGTGACGACATCATGCTCACTCCGCTGGTTTAATTACCTATGGTGTCATATGACACAGGTGAGTAGGTGTAAACCGAAACATTAACCCTTAACGTGCCTATAACAAAACTAAGTGGGTTAAAAAACATACAAGGAGGAACAAACTTACATGTAAACGGGAACCAAGATATCAGCGGGTCAGATTTAGGCTTCCAATTCATTTTTATCATTAAGACCTAACGGGCCTAATGCATTTACTCTTAAAATCAATTCTGAAATAATGTCTGGTGCCTATCTTTTACCTTTTTTTATATGGTACTATAGGTTTTTGCGATGTAATGTCTCGGTCAGAATCTGTTTGTAACATATACCCTTTGGAATAAATAGATTGTTGAATTTTCTTGTTCAAATGAGTATTTTTTAAGACAAATGTGACTCTGGATGGATGTTAGTAGAGATGAGCGAACTTACAGTAAATTCGATTCGTCACGAACTTCTCGGCTCGGCAGTTGATGACTTTTCCTGCATAAATTAGTTCAGCCTTCAGGTGCTCCCGTGGGCTGGAAAAGGTGGATACAGTCCTAGGAGACTTTCCTAGGACTGTATCCACCTTTTCCAGCCCACCAGAGCACCTGAAAGCTGAACTCATTTATGCAGGAAAAGTCATCAATTGCCGAGCCGAGAAGTTCGTGACGAATCGAATTTACTGTAAGTTCGCTCATCTCTAGATGTTAGCTATCAATGTTTCTCCGTTTCCCAAGAGAAGCTATTCAGGATAATTTAAAATTAACGAAATGTACAGTAAAATCACAATCAAACTGGTTAACAGATACTAAACCTGTAGGGTGTCATTCATGTGGATCCTGTTCTTTTTGCCACATTAACTTAAAAACCAAAACTATTAAATTAGGAAGTTATACAGCGTATGTGAAACAACCAATTACCTGTAGATCAAATTATGTGGTATACTGCATGGTATGTAAATGCATTTTTTTCTACATATGGAAAACCAAGCGGCCTTTATTCCATAGAATAAGGGAGCACCTAAGATCCCTTGCTACTGGAAAAGGTTCGGCCAGATTTATAGATATGTTCAAATTTCATAATAGCGATGGTGCTACATTAGTTTGGCACCCTTGAAAGAGTAGAATTTTCTAACCAAGGTAAAGATGGGCACCAAACATTATTATGGAAAAAAAACAGATGGATTTTGAGTAAATGCATTAGGCCCGTTAGGCCTTAATGATAAAAATGAATTGGAAGCCTAAATCTGACCCGCCGATATCTTGGTTCCCATTCACATGTAAGTCTGTTCCTCCTTATGTTTTTAAGCCACTTAGTTTTTTTTATAGGCACGTTAAGGGTTAACTTTTTGATTTACACCTCACCTGTGTCATGTGACACAATAGGTAATTAAACCAGCGGAGTGAGCATGATGACGTCACGGGGCCTGACGAAGCACCTAACAGTGAGATACGGCTGTGACCCGACTCCTGATTCCCCTGTTTCCATCTGCCGACTCCCTGCTTGTCCACTGAATGGACGTGAAGTGAATCATTCTGCTGCTATCAACTTACCGGGTGAGTTGCTCCGCACCTTTCTTTCAAGTGTTTGCATAATTCACGAATCTGTTTAATTTTCTGGCACCAGTTAAAAAAAAGTTTCCAGTGGAGTACCCCTTTAAGTCCTATTGCATCAGGATGTACATTTATGTCCATTGTCCTTTTAGGGGTGGTTAAAGGTGTGTGTTGGAGTTATTTTATCATTTAGATCCCCAATACAGTGGTCTGCAAGAGCCTTTATTGCTATTGTGCTGCCCTGTAAGGCCTGTTGGAAATCATTGACAGGATTTTGTGGATTTTCCAGTTATTACTTAAGCGTCATAGTGGAGGCACATTTTATTTGACTAGCATGAAGGTTCTTGCCAAGTCCTGCTTGGTGGGTGGCTGCAGAAGTACATTTCACTAAACTAAAGGGGCTTGTTTATAAACATTTAGCACAGTGTGCGGCTAAATCCATCTGAACGGCGCTATAGTCATATGCACTTGAATAACGCCACCAGCAGAGAGCTACAATAAGCAATTTGATTTCTGACTCATGGAATACTTACCATAACCGAATACTTGCACTACTTTGTATGTAAAGGGCACTCGCATTTGCCTATTCTGAACATTGCAGTATGCTGTGTATTTTACATACCAGTGTATGCTTTATATAATACTCAATCTGTATTACATTGTACAACCGTACTGGTGTCTGTGAAATAAAGTAACCACTACAACATGTCCGTGTTATGATAGGTGACATAATGGTGTGATATGCAGCCAATGTCCATGCAGTCTTATTGAGTAGGTAACATCCAACTAGGCTGTACTCTAGGTGGTCCCCTTTTCGTTCTGTACAATAATTTGTTACCGGGTTTTTGATGTTCCACGAGTAACCATAAATGTTGCAGATTGGTTTATTACATTGTTACTACCTTGTTATCTGACACTACGAAAGTCCGTCCTAGTTTAACAAAAACTGCATGCGTTGTCACCTGTAAATAGTGTGGCTGTATGTATGAAGAATACAAATCACGTGACAAAAGGGGTTGTTCGGCATTAGAAAAACGCAGCTTTTTTTTTTACGTCAAGCCCCCCCCCCCCCCAATAGACGTCACAAGGGGGCGGTGTCAAGACATCACGATACTTCGGCCCCGTGGTCGTCAGGCTTCAGACACGGAGCGATCATAGCTTCGTGCAGCTGAGACAGGTGGGTGCTGCATGAGAGATTGCGGGACCCCCGCTATCAGACAGCTTGTCTTGGGGCCCTAGTACCCCTTTAAAACCTTCAGCAATCGGCTAGATCACTGGCCTCCAGTTCTTCTCAATATGGACTACCACAAGCATCTGCTAACCCAGCTGTCCTCTATCGTAAAATTGGCCTCCTCCAACGGAAGTCAATTGAGGCTGGATGGGGTGTGGTGTTTTAGTTTGGTAAGCAGCTCCTGTTTTAGAGCAAACCAAATTCCTGTCTGGTTCAAATGATGAGTTGCATGTTTTTAATAGAAGCTTATGTCAGGAGGTTCCTCCTTTCAGTATATCTCGTCCTGTGATATAGGCTGAGCTGCAGTGGGATGCTTTGGGTCATGTCAAACCGTGACATAGCTTGGTCAACTGAAAATATAAATTGCAAGCTCTACAGACTACATGGGATTCCTCAGGCATGCTTGCTGAGGACACATTGGTGGTCTCGACTGCTTGCAGTTTACTTAGGGCCCTCAACATCTTGGTGCAAATCTGTAGCATTTCTACATTTCCACAACTTGCTTTAAGTGTCACTGTACTGTAAAACCTGTAGATATGTGGTGTAGGGTCCCTACAGAAAACCTATAGTTTCTGGGCCAGCTTTGGTCCTAGTCCGACCCCAGATACAGACTTTCTCAACAGCTATGTAAGGAGAAATGCTAGCTTTTTAGTTTGCTTACAGTCTTAGCTATTGGTATAGTAACAAGTCAGGCTCCAGGCTTCAAAGGTCAGCATTATTGGTTTCTGAATGTGTGCGTCCTGTATCTGGGAGATGTAGTGGTTGGTGAAACTAGCAGAGTGAGACCGCTGGGGGTAGTGTTTCAGAATGATCATTGGGAAACACTTTAAAGGGGTACTCCACTTCCCAAGGATCCGGAAAATTTTGTTCCGATTGCTGGGTGTGGGCTGCAGGGGTCATGATATCACGGCCACACCCCCTCAATGCAATTCTATGGAAGGGGCGTGGTAGCCCTCCCATAGACTTGCATTGAGGGGGCGTGGCCGTGACGTCACGACCTCTGCAGCCAGCGTTAGGAACTAAATGTTTGGGACACTGGGGCAGTGGAGTACCCCTTTAACCTTCTGCCCTCAACTGCATAATTTCCTGTTTGCTTCCAATACAGTTGTCTGAGCTTCTTGTTTTTCCTCATTAATATGCTGTGATAGGTCATTGTGTATTTTATTTTTTTGGCCATCCTTGAATATCTTATCTGCATGTATGCAATCCCCTATTTCTATCTATTATGTTTATATATGGGGTGTTGTCGCCTACTATAAATGACAGTATAAAAGTAACCAATATGTTTGTTTATACAGATATTGTGAACGATCTATGGTTGGTTATAAAGTAAAGGCTATGGAAGACAAGCTGCAGTGTTGAAGGGCATGACCTCTGAAATCCTCTGCAAAATGTTGGGACGCCGTGTTCATTCTTGAAGCAGAGAAATCTGTCATGACCTTCCATTGACATCAATAGGGCTTTGATTCCAGGCAGATCTTCCTTTATTTTATCTAACACACAGAAAAAAAAATCATTGGCCCAGATAGCAATTTTAAGGGTACCTCTCATCAAATAAACTTTTGATATATTTTAGATTAATGAATGTTGAATAACTTTCCAATAGCATGTTAATGAAAAATATGCTTCTTTCTATTGTATTTTTCCCGATCAGTCCTGTCAGCAAGCATTTCTGACTCATGCTGGAGTCCTAAACACTCAGAGCTGCCAGCCTGCTTTGTTCACAGCCAAACAGGCTGTGAACAAATCAGACTGGCAGCTCTGAGTGTTCTCCTTTGTGAACAAAGCAGACTGGCAGCTCGTAGTGTTTAGGACTCCAGCATGAGTCTGAAATGCTTGCTGCCAGGACTGGTAGGGAGACCCCTAGTGGTCATTTCTTCAAAGTGGAAAATTAAATAGAAAGAAGCATATTTTTTTAATAACATGCAATTGTAAAGTTATTCTGCATACATTAATCTATAATATATCAAAAGTTTTTTTGATGAGAGGTACCCTTTAAGAAGTGATAAATATGGGTCATTATGTGGGCAAAATGGGGGAGAAAAGTGGTGCAGTTGCCCATGGCAACTTGTCGGATAGCTTCTGGTTGCTATGAGCATCTGCTCCTTTTTCTTCTGCACTTCTTTTGATAACTCTCCCCCATTGAGTACAAGCTCCTTTTGGAAGCCATTATTGGATGCCAGTCAGTCAGTGTGTGGATTCTCTGTGCAGGGCCATGATAGAAATACAAAGCTAATAGGCAGTGTGGGTTTCCCGTGAGTTTAGACTAGGTTTGATGCTGGCTTTTGTTGACTGGTTCCAGGGGTTTTCTGTGACAGGGGAGAAGCATTTTCCTCACATCCATAAAGCACAGCTGTAGCCTGGGGCGTCAGCTAGAGCCGAGCTTCACTGTGGGTGGATAAATAGAATAAATCAAATATTACCACACCTCTCCTCTGCTGTGGGAATGTTACACGAAGAAGCCAGCCGTGTGTGTGCCAGCCTCCGGAAGGCCACGACCAAACATGTTTTTACTGATAATGGTTTCTGTTGTTTTACTCGGAGAGCTTGCTGCAGATTTCACCTTGGTATTCATTGTTTCCAGTATCTAGAGAGCATGTGCGATGCCGGAAGTATTCAGGGCGAGCCGCAAACAGTACCAGTCTGGATCCAGTCTTCCATTTATGTCATATACTCCTATGAGCTTTGGCCTCCAGTGCTTAGGTTCATTGCTGTACATAAATATCATGACCCTTCACTCAGGACACAGCAACAAGGACAAACATGTTTCCATGCCATCCCCTTGTTAGCAGTAAAACATGATCGGGGATAAAGGGAGGAAGCCAGCGGAGGGGCTGAGTGTAAACACTGTACTGCTTCACTCGCTGCTGCCAAAGTACATGCTGGCTCTATGTCTGCTCTGGAGTTACAGGCTTCTTTACCTTTCTGTCACTTTAAAATTGGAAGTGACTGAAAGAAAAAAATAGCTGAGATTTATGGCGATTTTCTGTGGTAATATAGTAACGATAAGAATGTCCATAGAAGTTTATTCCATCCGTGTTGTGAAGACGAGAATATCTATCACATATCCATGATCTATTTTTTATTATCAATATCCATTATCATTCACGCTACGGAATCTCTGCCCAGAAATATTTAGATCGAGATTCCGTCTGGAGTGGACGGCAATAAAACAAACTGGTGCTGGGACCACTAGGAAATGCACCTTCTCAATAGAACATGTTAATTCTTTCGGCGGGGTCTGTAATTTTCAGACGTTTCTTTTCCGAAGTTCCGTAATCTGAATGATGCAGCAGAATCCAATTGAGAACAATAGGGGAGGTTTTTCATAACCTGTGCAGAGAAAAAGTTGACCAGTTGCGCATAGCAGACTGCTTCTTTAACCTCTTAAGGACGCTGGGCGCCCTGTGCCCGATCCCGGTATATAATGCGGGGTCGGTCGCAGCGGCTGACAGCCGGGACCCTTGGCTAACAGCGTGAAGCAACAATCGTTGTGCCGCGTGCTATTAACCCTTTAGACGCGGCATTCAAAGTTGATCGACGCGTCTAAAAAAAAAAGTGAAAGCTTCCCGGCAGCTAAGTCGGGCTGATCGGGACCATCGCGGTGAAATCACGATATCCCGATCAGCTAGAACGTGAGCGGAGGTCCTCTTACCTGCCTCCGTTGCATCCGATCGGTGATTGATTGCTCCAAGCCTGAAATCCAGGCGATAACCCTGATCTTTGCGGTGTCAATGATCGGCAATGATCTGTGTATGAGATCAGTATGTGCAGTGTAATAGCCACTAGGGGAGCTATAACACTGCAAATAAGTGTGAAAAAAAGTCAATAAAGATCATTTAACCCATTCCCTAATAAAAGTAAGAATCGACCCCCGTTTTCCCATAAAAATAAAAAATAAATAAATAAAAACTGTGTAAATAAAAATAAACATATGTAGTTTTACCGCGTGCGGAAATGTCCGAAGTATAAAAATATATCGTTAATTAAACCGCACCATCAATGGCGTACGCGCAAAAAAATTCAAAAGTCCAAAATAGCGTATTTTTGGTCACTTTTTATATCGTGAAATAATTTATAAAAAGCGATCAAAAAGTCCAATCAATATAAAAATGGTACCGATAAAAACTTCAGATCACGGTGCAAAAAATGAGCCCTCATACCGGCCAGTACGCAGAAAAATAGTTTTGATGGTCAGAATATGACAATTTAAACTTACAAATTTTCCTGCATGTAGTTATGTTTTTTTTTGAATTAATGCAAAATCAAACCTATATAACTAGGGTATCATTTTAATCATTTGAACCTAGAGAATAAATATAAGATGTCATTTTTACCGAAAAATGCACTGCGTAGAAACGGAAGCCCCCAAAAGTTACAAAATGGCACTTTTTTTTCTTCAGGTTTGTCGCACAATGAATTTTTTTTTCCGCTTCGCCGTTGATATTTTGGTAAAATGACTGTCACTGCAAGTAAAGTTAGTGTAGTTCATAATATAGTGTCTGTACCTGTGTGACTGTTTTCTCACAATTCTTCTGTGATTTTCACCCCACTATTTATTTTTAACAGCATACAAAATGACTGTTGTCAGCTGATGACAGGGAGCCTGACTGCTTCAATGGGTGGAGCGATCGCATGGTGGGAGAGAGATCAACTGCAACAGCTGTAGGCACCCTGATTGAAACCCACAGGTCTTTTGAATGGATGCAGCTAATTTATGTTTCAATGCGTGGGGTGGCTGATGTGTGGGAGGGAGGAAAATGGAATTATGGGATTTGTAGGCAAAAGAGAAAACTCAAACAGGTAATAGCAGTTCACAAATGCCATCCACAGTGTTATGGTAATCTCATGACATAGCCATTTAGCGCCAAGGCAAGCGAATCCTTCCTAAGCATGTCCAATACTGTCTGCCAGGTATCTAATAAAATCACCTTATGGTAGCTAACCCCTTTAACATTTGCAATTCGAAGACTGTTTTAAGCTTCTAATTCTCTTTTGCATAGCAATACTAAATATAGTAGCTTTGACTTGGTTTGCAGTCAAACCGTGCAATGTATTTGTTAATGTCTTGAAGGAAGTTTGTCTTATGTAGGTGGAGCACGTGTAGAACAGGTCAGACCTGACGCAGAACAGTCGTTAATGTTAGAACAATTATAATGACTTTTATTTTACGTAAAGCAAAACCTGCACCTGCTACAGTATTGCTAAATCTGGCCCATTGTGTAAGTAGAACTCCCCGTACCTGTTCCAGGCACATGTATGTTCTGCTGTAACCTGCCAGTGTTAGCTATTCCAATGAACAGGCATCATTAAAATTGGGCTGTCCCTTGATATCCAGGTGATGACAAGCAGTAGCAAGCACTATCTGCCATTTATCACGTCATCTCTGACTGTTGGGATGACTGGAACATTGAGGCCTACATCATTATGTATATCTGTCTTAGTCATATTGGTTGACTTGTAATAGTGATTACCTGTGGTGCTGTGACCGTGTTATACAACTAATGGGAAGGATATGTATTTGGGTTTAGCCGCTGCCCCATTTTTTCCGGACGAATATTCCACACGTTTTCGGCCATGTGAACATGGCCTAATAAGTCATTCTATGGTCTCATTCATCTGCTCAACCCTTCTTTGATAGGAAATGAGAAGTAAAGTACGGTAACTGCCCATGTGAAAAACTCTTCTGGGCACAGTGCCATGTGGGAATTCTGTAAATGTCTTTTCTCAGTAATGGGAATCTAGAGAATTAATAATGCAGCCCGTTCTCGTGACCTTGATCTGAAACTGCCATATGTGTCCTTATTGCTTGATCCAGAAGTAGAGTGACACTTTAAATGTTTACTTTGGCAAAAGTGGACGAGAAGTTGGTCTGATCAGCATCTTTAGTTCATTTGTACAAGCTCTCTAGGCTTTTTCTCCCCTTCTCCCCTTCTCATCTTCTGATCCATACAACAAGTTGTAAATGGGGTCCCAGCACATATGTGTAGGGTGTAGGCACAACTTAGTGATGAGGTATATTAGTGTGTTGAGGGGAGGGTAAAATCTAGCAGTTCTTCTGCCAAGGCTCCAACTTCCCACCAAAGAGGAACGATAAGTGGACAATCCCAGAAAATGTGGATAATGCGTTGCAGTCTTAGAGACAGCGCGTTTCAAGCAGTCCTACTGCCGGCATGTACGGACAACTCTCTCGGGTGAATGTCTGCACATAAATTTTTACCCGTGTGAACATAACGATAGCCATTTATGCCTTTACTTGTGCCTAAAAGATACACTGAAACCTTTCCAAAGGACCACCTTTTTAAGAAGACCACTCCCTTATACAGACCAGATTTTGATACATTGTTCTTTGAGAAGATCACTCCATAGACCCCTTTATTAATTTTAAAAGTTCTTTTCAGAGAGGTTTCACTGGTAAATTGCAGATATTAGAGTTGTTTCTCAACCAGTGTACCTCCACCTGTTGCAAAACTACAACTCCCAGCATGCCCGGACAGCCAAAGGCGCTCTACACAGCTTCTCAGATGGATTGAAGATTTTTTTTTTTCTCACATTTTAGGAAGTTTTTCTGCACCTAAACTGTTTTATTTGACGATGTTAAAATGTTAGTCTGCTGTTTGACATGTCAAGTTTATATAGAATGTTATGATGGCATTTGTAGTGTTATATCAGATTTTAAAACCTTATGCACACAAGTAATAATAATAATATAATAAAATTATAAAAATGATTTATTGGTATTATTAAAGATAATTTTTAATAATTTATATACCGTAATGCCAACAGATTCTGTAGCACTTCACAATTTGATAGCACTTTTTTGTACAGATCCATACTAGGGCACCCATAGACGTGCATGGAACCTTACACCGTATGCCCACCATTAAAAAAAAATTTCCTGTTAATTTCTGTTCAGAACAAAATATTGGTACGCCCCATCGGATTACATATGTATGGAGGCCTTCTGGCCTAGAAGCTACGGTTCTATTCATGAAGGATACTGTGGTGTCCGCACAGTCCCTATCCACTCTATAGTTTGGAGCTCCCTTAGAGTTTTAGTTGTCATTTCTGGCTTCCAGGGGATCTATTGGAGCAAGTATACATGGCGGTGATGTTTTAGCTGTCTTTCCGTTAAGGACACTTCATCGTATTGGGAGAAGAGTAATAAACCGTATGATTCTGCTGGCAGATGTGACGTGTGCTTGCCATGTGTTTCTTGCTATCCTCTGACTTTCTGTGAGGTTTATGCTCATGACACGTACATCCTGTAGATACGTTTCATAGTGCTGCAACAAGTAGTGGCTGGATCTCAATCCCATTGTGGTTTTGGCACCAAGATAAGCATTTAATGAGAAGAATTCGGTATACATTTCTTTCCCTAGCTATTCATTTTTAGTTTTGGCTTATTATCACTTCTGACTTTTCCAATGTGTTCTAAACTTTGGTTTGTCATTTAGGTCGGAGTTACAGTACAATTTGCTGGTTTTTAGAGTATATTGGTTAATTCCATATTTGGGCTGAAAGCTGCCAAAACCTAAAATTATTCATATCCTCTTGTTCTATAGCCATAGAATGCACATCTTTGCTTCACCACCAAGGCTGATGTAACATAAGAGGTGTACTCTTCTTTCTTGCATGGAAGTTTGCCAATGATGATCTCCTCTAAATTTGTTTTTGTTTTTCCAAAAAATCTGCTTGTCAATACATGGTTAGATTCCTTTATGTAACTTTTCCTTTCTCCATTACTTTCCATCCAAACAGCTGGGTAATGTTGGATATATACTGGTTGATATGCACACAGTCACTGGCAGCATAAGGGTGCATGCACACCACGTTTTCACTGTACGGGTTTCGGATCCGGCTGGGGGAGGGGAAAACCGTACCCCAGCCGGACCGACGCCCAAATCCATTGACTTTAATGAGCCGACCGGAGTCACCGATTTACTCCGGTCGGCTAATTTTTAACCCATATCCGGTCTTCTGACCGGACCGCAAAACGCAGTATGCTAAAAACTATAAACACTAAACTATAAACACTAGTACTTGCCTGCTGCTGATCCCCTAGCTGTTGATATTCCATCAGTGCCGGTCCCTGCTGTCGACAGCTTGCTGCTTGTGATTTGACATGTAGGAAATGAGACGCCTCAAGCTGAGACTGGCTGAGTGAGCCTTTCCTGCAAGCACTGGACAGTAGGGATCAGCTCTGTCAGAGAGACTGTGGCTGGGCTTTATATTTTTATGGCAGCAGTTTATCACCATCTGCGTTTTTCACTCTGGCGGTGTTATATAGTTCTACACCTTTTAAGATATCGAAAAGAAAATACTGCTTCCACTACATCAAAAATTCTTATTTACACCGGATGAAGTCCTCCTGAGGAAGTTGACTGCTGGCTGACGTTAAAATGGTTACACATTAGGGTTAGCATTACAACTGCAACATCTAGACCACAGCAGTTCTACAGACCCATAGATAGGTTACCATAGGGTACATGTAAAGCAGGCCAAAAGAAAGGGCTCCAGTCCAGGTAACAAATTCTTCTATTTCCAGTCTTTTATGTGTTTCAATATTGCTTAAAATCATGTGTGGTCTACTGTGTGGCCTATGTACCTCCACAGCAGTATCAGCCAAGGCTTCTAAACACTGTTTTATTGTCGTCCGTGGTCTTGCACTAGCTTCAGCAGCAGGCCAGTTGTCTAGTCCTTCCCATTCTTGCCAGAGGTTAGTCCTTCAGAGAAAACAAAATCCACTCCCTATATTCAGCACAGAGCCAGTGGGAGGTATATTGGTGAAAGCATTCCTTTGGAATGTGTTGATCTTCACGTTATAGCAAAATAAAGCATTTTGAATATATCCAGCAAGGTATTGTGGTTCCTTTCTACACCATGTATCTTAGAGAGAACAGTCACCCCCTCAGTACATGTAAGGCCCCTTTCACACTACAGTTATGTTCCTGCATTCTGACATCTGTTTATTCAGCAATAATGGGTCACGAAAAAATGGATGAAATAACTGAATACAAGGGATGACCAATTTTAATGGACATTCTCTCGAAATATCGGACATGTGCCATCCGTTATCACCCGTTTAGTCCGTTATTTTTTGTCCATTATTTTATTTCCCTGTGATTCCTGGTTATGATGGTGGACTGAGCATGCCCAGTACAAAAAAAATCATAAAAAACAGACAATAATGGATGTTTTCTGTGAACATCCGTTTCCCATAGATTTCAATGTTACATTCTTACGTACGTTATTTCACCTTTGTTTTTGCCAAAACAAAAATTAGTGCATCACAGTCTTTTGTGCTTGCAAAAATAATGGAGATTAGTAAAAACTGCCATACCTGATGCAAAAGGATGGTCAAAAAATCCCATTGACCTGAATGGGTGTTACCAGCTGTGGCTGTGCCCCTAAACACTATAGGGCCAAAGCACACTTTAAGTTTTTATTCTAGTTTGAGGTGCAGTAATTATGCAGCATTTCAAGCCAAAGCAAGACCAGCAGGATGGAGAAGTACAGGAAATCCTTGCTTTATATCTGTAATCACCATCACCCAAACTAACCTATTGATATAGGCTTGTAGTGCAGATGATGCTGGTGACCAGTTTCCGATGTGTGCCTCAGTTCCACCGATATTCGTTGTTTTTCTTAATGTGCTGATGAAGGAGCTTAGTGCATGGATAGCGTGCCCAAGCCCCAGGTGTACGGCGATGTCCGGTTTAAACCTTCATACTAACCCCCTCCTCCACTGAGGCTGTCAGCCGTCCGGGCATGCTCGGAGTGGTAGTTTAGTGATAGCTGAAGGGACCACAGATCTAAAGGGTTGAATAGCTTCAATCAGGTACCAGCCGCCATCAGTGTAAAAGTAAGGTGCAGGAAGGGATTCAGACAGTATTCTGTGTAGGAAAGAGTCAGCGCTGGCTGCTTAAGGGGGTTCTCTGGTGCTTAAACATCTTATCCCCTATCCACCTAATCAGTCCCCAGAGCGCCTGCGCCCCCGTGCGACGTCACGCTCCGCCCCTCAATGCAAGCCTACGGGAGGGGGCGTGATAGCTATCACGCCCCCTCCCGTAGGCTTGCATTGCGGGGGCGGAGCGTGACGTCACACGCCGGCGCAGGCGTGACTTCACACGCCGCCCGCCCTGTAGTCGCCTGTAATCAAACCCGGAGTGAACACGCTCTGTGGATTGAATATAAACGGGGTGCCGCGTGCATGATCACGGGCGTCCCCAGCTGCGGGACTCCTGCGATCAGGCATCTTATCCCCTATCCCTTGGATAGGGGATAAGATGTTTAAGCACCGGAGAACCCCTTTAAAGGTGTTTTCCCATGAAAGACATTTCAAGAATATTGTATAGGAATATTGAATTCATATACAGTACAGACCAAAAGTTTGGACACACCTTCTCATTCAAAGAGTTTTTTTTTTTTTCATGACTATGAAAATTGTAGATTCACACTGAAGGCATCAAAACTATGAATTAACACATATTGAGTTATAGACATGACATAAAAAAGTGTGAAACAACTGAAAATATGTAATATTCTAGGTTCTTCAAAGTAGCCACCTTTTGCTTTGATTACTGCTTTGCACTCTCTTGGCATTCTCTTGATAAGCTTCAAGAGGTAGTCACCTGAAATGGTTTTCCAACAGTCTTGAAGGAGTTCCCAGAGATGCTTAGCACTTGTTGACACTTTTGCCTTTATTGGGTTCAGGTCTGGTGACTGTGGAGGCCAGGTCATCTGGCGCAGCACCCCATCACTCTCCTTCTTGGTCAAATAGCCCTTACACAGCCTGGAGGTGTGTTTGGGGTCATTGTCCTGTTGAAAAATAAATGATGATCCAACTAAATGCAAACCGAATGGAATAGCCTTCTGCTGCAAAATGCTGTGGTAGCCATGCTGGTTCAGTATGCCTTCAATTTTAAATAAATCCCCAACAGTGTCACCAGCAAAGCACCCCGACACCATCACACTTCCTCCTCCCTACTTCACGGTGGGAACCAGGCATGTAGAGTCCATCCGTTCACCTTTTCTGAGTCACACAAAGACACGGTGGTTGGAACCAAAGATCTCAAAAGCACAGATTTCCACTGGTCTAATGTTCATTGCTTGTGTTCTTTAGCCGAAACAAGTCTCTTCTGCTTGTTGCCTGTCCTTGGCAGTGGTTACCTAGCAGATATTCTACCATGAAGGCCTCACACAGTCTACTTTTAACAGTTGTTCTAGAGATGTGTCTGCTGTTAGAACTGTGTGTGGCATTGACCTGGTCTCTAATCTGAGCTGCTGTTAACCTGCGATTTCTGAGGCTGGTGACTCTGATGAACTTGTCCTCCGCAGCAGAGGTGACTCTTGGTCTTCCTTTCCTGGGGCAGTCAGTTTCTTTGTAGCTCTTGATGGTTTTTGTGACTGCACTTGGGGACACTTTCCACCTAGAATATGACCTATTTTCAGTTGCTTCACACTTTTGTTATGTCTATAATTCCACATGTGTTAATGCCTTCAGTGCGAATCTACAATTTTCATAGTCATGAAAATAAAGAAAACTCTTTGAATGAGAAGGTGTGTCCAAACGTTTGGTCTGTACTGTACATGTCTGGCTGGCGGAGGTCTGACCACTATTGAGATCTCCAATCTTGAAAAGACATATGGCTGTTCCCTCATTCCTGGTATCTAAGTAGCTGTATTCTACATTAATAATTACAAGAACATCCTACATTTAGGGTAGGGACACTTAAGCAATGCCGAGAACTTAGGTTTAAAGGGTTTTTAGTCTACTTTCACCCACATGGGTGTAGTCATAATGGAACAGAATGAGCGACGCTTGTTTGGTCATGTGTTCCCTTAAACAGCGATTTAATCACTTCCTGTAGAATACAAAATACATTTTTCAACCTGTTATGTAAATGAAATTAATCGCATCTTGTTAGTAGACGTGAACAGTGATGGGATTTTCCAGTAAAGCTTTTCCATCACATAGCAATACTTGGTGAATATGAAGCGGCAAAGGGCCTAGTCTGAGACTTCTAGAGCTCCCTTTTATTTATTATTTTTTTTATATATTATTATTTGGTCAAAAAATAGGTGATTTTATATGTTGTGCAATCACAGCCAGCCAAAAGAAAGGTACAATGTATGTTTATACCCTGACAACTATCCAACAGTGTCTGCAGGTCTTGGCAAAGGGGTATACCAGAAGATTGCAGCTGTAGTCACCTGCTTGCTGGTTCCCACTGTCAGTGTTTCCTCTTCTATCATGGCTGAAATGCCTGCTCAGGAAATTGGTGGTCGAGGCCTGTCGCACCTTGTGGCCTCTTCCTTATGTTGAGACAGAGACCAGGAAGGGCTCCGCAGTGGGACTGGCCTTGTCTGAATGCTTGGCTGGTTGCAGAGCTGTCTCATGTGAATATCTTTAGTGCTATGCTAAGGAGTGCAATGAATAAACTGTTTTAGATGAGCTGGTAATTTAGTTCATTGTATAAGAGCAGACACCATGACATTCTCTTTAGTGAGACCTATTTTTAACTTGCTGTTTCAGTGACGTATAAAACCAAACTGCAGTTTCCATTAAGCATTTAGGGTAGGTATTCACAGTGTGAATAATGCATGCAGATGATATCCGCCCACAGGCAGTGGCCAATGGATATTTTATTAATGTAAGAGGGCAGTATAACTAGCAAAACTTTGCATCTATTGGCCACCGCATGTGGATGTGGTCTCGTTCGTATGAATGTTTGACCCTACCCTTGAGCACTGTTCGTTTTTGCATCCGTACAGAACTGTCTTGACGCGTAGGGTCTGTCTTTTTGGCAATCTGCGACACAGCCTTGTAGTGAAGCTTGTAACACGGATGTAGATGGAGCCGAACGCTTTTTTGGCTTTCTGGCTTTTATAAGGAAGACAGATATTGGCAGTTGTTCCTGATGTGCAACGTTACTATACATAATTGTGGCTGCTGTCCTTATTTTGAGACAATTGGGCATCTGGAAAAAAAAAAGAATTCTCAAAATACCTGGTCATTTAGTCAGGTCTCTAGACCTGTCTTTATTTATTTTTGTTACGTTCTATTTTTGATGCCTAAAGTATCTTTTGTGCACTGAATCAATTATTAGAATAGTCTGTATGGACTGAAGCCATTGCCTGCCATCCCTATTCAATGCATGCTATTTATTTGGTGTGAATTGCTTCAGAGAATACACAGACTATTCTATTCCAGCATGCAAGTCGTTTTTTTTAATTTGAAGCAATAAAAAATGAATAAAAAACCTCCTAACTTAGGTTCCACAAAAAGTCGATCCAGTGCAGAAATAGGCTTCTCCTGGTGTAGATTATAGTCCATCAATTATACAGCATAGCCTTCTGAGCATATGGTGCACAAGGTGATCTTTAGCTTTTACATGTTCAGAAGACCTTCTGAAGTCAGGAATGCGCCAGATGAGTAATGTTCCCTGTAAAATCTTTGTAAAAGACTGTTATTAATTCTCACCGCACCAATATTTAGAGCAAGGAATATTGTTCAAATGTCGACATAAAGCCACCTTTTATCTCCCCTTAGGCTTTTTACAATGACTGTGATGTTACCAGACTCTGTTGGTGCTCCCATTACTACATAAGTGTGGAGTGGGGCCTGTACTGGCCCCTGCATGGCCTGCTGTTTCTGCAGCCGCTGAACAATGCCTTCGGAGTGCGGTCATCTTCTAGTACAGGATGTAGTAAACCAGTCACTCTTTTGATCTGCCACAAGTTGCCACTGCCTTGGCCCGGTGACATATAGGAGCAAGCTTCACAGAGACTCTCATTTTCCCCATTTCTAGTTTCCTTGCCTGCGGCTCCTGTTATTAAGGAGGGTGAAAGGAAATAGTCCAGACAGACTTCCTTCTCAGGCCTGATAATCATTAGTGGATTATGGAAATGTGCTGTCCTTGACCCCCCTACTGCAAGGCTCCTGATATGGCATAGACTTCATCAGGACTGTACACGGACTGTAGAGATCATTTCTCTGGCTTCAAAGTGCTTCCCAATCTGCTAAGTGTCATTGTAGTGTGTAGCCCGCGTCTCGGTGGACCTGTTCTCTGACCACTGTCCCTTCCTGTGCTGGTTATCTGTGAATCCTTATTGAGCACATCATCAGCAGGAAGGTGAAATCTGACCTGGTAATCCTTTACTGCATCATGCCATCTGCCATGAACCATCTACGTCCTGCATCGTATGAAACGCAGATGGAAGTAACACTTACATCATTAACTATGAATATGAGTGATTGCACTTTATATTTAATCCTAACAGCACTTACCATTTCCTTTCAATGAGGAAGTGACTAGAAATATCCCCTTCCTTTCTGCAGAGAACGGGTCTAATACACTGTTGTAACGTAATCGAATACTGTGGTATTCAGTTACACCATTTTAGCCCTATAGTGAGGGATTTTTATTTTTTAATTATCTGCTATCAATTTTCATGGAGTTTCAAATGGTATTGAGTTTCAGGTATTATATAGGTGGGATAGGCAAATGAGTACATTTTTATGTTATGACATAGTTACTTTACAAGGAAACAAGATTTAAGACACTGAGAAACCTGGGTGTGGTTGTACTTAAAGGGGTACTCCACTGCCCCAGCGTTCAGAACATTTTGTTCTAAACACGGGGTGTGGGTGGCTGGGGTTGTGACGTCATGCCCATGGCTCTCGTGATGTCACACCACACCCCCTCAATGCAAGTCTATGGGAGGGGGCTTGATGGCATAGACTTGCATTGAGTGGGTGTGATGTGACATCACAAGAGGCGTGGCCGTGATGTCACAACCCTAGCCACCTGCACCCAGCTTTTTAAACAAATGTTGGGTGCTGCACAGAGATCGTGGGGTCCCAATGGCGGGACCCCCGTGATCAGTCATCTTATACCCTATCCTTTAGATCGGAGATAAGATGTCTAGGGGTGAAGTACCCCTTTAAAGGAGACTAAGATCCAGGTTCATATTTCTATAAACCAATACGGAGGTAGAAAGAAAACTGACAAATTCAGACCCCCTGCCACTTGTAGGGTGCATTCACACCTTATATTCACTATCCGGCACCTGGATGCGGCAGGAGACTTCTGCTGCTGTATTACCTGCCAGACCCAGATCGTACCCCATTCGTTTCAATGAGCTGACTCCGGTCAGCTCATTTTCCAACTGTATCCGGCTTTTGACCCGGACTATAAAACCATGGGTAATAGGCAGCATTTTGTTGCTTTTTGAACAGATTGTTGAACTATCTACTGGCTTTGTGACCAAACATTATTCTGCCAAGCAAGATATGCAGGTTAAGGAGAGCTGGATTTATGATGATGAGTGCTGGGTTACTGCCCAGTATCATGTGGAGTGGGCACTGAGTTTCTCAATGAGGAAATCCCACATCAAAGCCTGTGTATATATAGTTAGGACACTCCTAACAGTCATTACAGCAAACAATTGTTTGACATCTATATTTAACTATGTATAATTTAAAGCATCAAACAATTGTAAGTTGTTCTTAGTATTACAGGAGTTTCAGTGCTTTCTGGAGGAGCCTTGCACATTTTAAAGGAGTACTCTGGGATAGGGGAGTTTAGGAAGTTTACCATTCGGTCATTAAAAAACAAAAAAAAAAAAACTCTCCTTCTGCCGATCCCCTTGTGCCTCGTTTTTTTCCACTGTGGTTGCCTCTGGACGCTCCTCTTGGGTAAGTGGCAATATATTGCATTGAGCTCCAGCACCAGGAAGAAGGCCGGGTCTTAATATGTCAGATTGCCGCCCAGCAATCACTGGCTGAGGCGAGACATTGCTTTGGTCAGCCTTTAAATGAGGTGCAGCGTTATGTGATTACCACAGGGAATCAATGTCAGACTTACTGGCCTATAGTTGCATGATTCCTCCCTACTACCTTTCTTGTGAATGGGCACGACATTTGCTAATTTCCAGTCTTCCGGGACGACTCATATTACCAGTGATTGGTTAAATAAAACTGTTAAAGGAGTACTCTGCCCCTAGACATCTTATCACCTATCCAAAGGATAGGGGATAAGATGTCAGATCGCCGCGGTCCCGCTGCTGGGGAGGCCCGGGATCCCCGCAGCGGCACTGCGCCATCATTGCAGCACAGAGCGAGTTCGCTCTGCATGTAATGACGGGCAATACAGGGGCCGGAGCATCGTTACGTCACGGCTCTGCCCCTCGTGACATCACGGCCCGCCCCTTTCAATAAGTCTATGGGAGGGGGCGTGGCGGTTGTCACGCCCCCTGCCATAGACTTGCATTAAGGGGACGGGCCGTGATGTCACGAGGGGCGGAGTCATGGCGTCACGCTGCTCCGTCCCCTGTATCACCCGTCATTACGCTCAGAGCGATCTCGCTCAGATCCTGGGGCTCACCAGCAGCGGGACCGCGGCGATCTGACATCTTATCTAGATGTCTAGGGGCGGAGTACCCCTTTAATGGTTTTGCTAGCTCACCACTAAGCTCTTTTTTTTATTAATTTTGGGTGTATCCCATCAGGCCCCTGTGACTTAAGTCTTCACTTTAGACAGCAAACGTGGAACCTCTTCCTCTGTAAAGACAAATGCATCAAATTATTCATTAGTCTTCCTCCCTAATTGAGGTCCTTTTCCTACTTTTTCTTCTGTAAAAACTGAACAGAAGTATTCATTAAGGCAGTCAGCTAGCCCTTTATTCTTTTGTACATGCCTTCCTTCCTTTGTTTTTAATTTGTTATTCCTTGTCTTAATTTCCTTTTTTCATTTATATATCTGAAGAATGTCTTATCCCCTTTTTTTCAGACTGAGCTAGTTTTTCTTCTGCCTGCGCTTTAGAAGTTCTTATAACTTGCTTGGCCTCTTTCTGCCTAGTCTTGTAGATTTCCCTATCTTCATTGCTCTGGGTTATTTTATAATTACTAAATCCTAGTTTTTTTTACGATTTTGGCCACTTCTGCTGAGTACCACAGTGGTCTCTTCCTTTTTCTGCTTTTACTGACAAGTCTAATGCAATTTTCTGTTGCCTTCAATAATGCGTCTTTTAAGTAGTCACATTTCTCCTGAACTCCATGTAATCCATTCCAGTCTGATAAAGACTCATTTATGACTGATCTTGTTTTTGAAAAGACTACGGTGGGGGGTGCGACGCGGTAGGTCGGGGGGGGGGGGGCGGTGCAGTGCGGCGGGTCAGGGGGGCATTATTGGCTTATCGGCAAGGTAATTGCCGATACCGATAATGCCCAAAATCGTGATTATCGGCCGATAATATCAGCCATACCGATAATCGGTCGATCCCTACTATTTACCAACGGCTGTTCGGGCATGCTGGGAGTTGAAGTTGTGCAACATCTACTGTTATATACAATGCCAACAGAGGTGGTCGGGGAAACTGAAATTATGGTGGTGGTTCCATTAGGGGTGGCTGACATTTTTAAAAAGGATGGGAATACTTGTTGGCTCATATTCATTACTATTTGCTAGTTTTGTAGGGTGGTAGTTAATGTGCTTCCTTTCCACCCTCCATCATTAGACCCCCCCCCCCCCCTGTATTTGAAGTGCTTTTAACCATTTACACAGCATTATTCCGATCCCTTGCCTTCCACTCTCCTCTCACATAAGCTGCCTCTCTGAGGAGAGAATACTTATGTTGCTGTAAGGAGAATTGGAAAAAATAAGAATTAATTTCCCATTTGACAGTCTACTTCCAGCTCTTTAAATATTCATGTCTCAGCTGGTGATGTAGAAAGAAGACTGTGCCACTCCCGGAATGTCGGCCAGCAGAGCAGAATGAACCGTTCCGGCCATGAAATATATTTCTCAATTGTTAATGCATTTTCTCCGTCCAGCTGAGATCTAATAGCAGTTCCATAGGAATATATATTTGATGCAGTGCGGCACTGGTACACTGTAATGTTCCCAATTTGTCTTAAAGGGGTACTCCCGTGGAAAACTTTTATTTTTTATTTTTTTTTTAAATCAACTGGTACCAGAAAGTTAAACAGATTTGTAAATCACATCTATTAAAAAATCTTAATCCTTCCAGTACTTTTTAGGGGCTATATAGTACCGAGGAAATGCTTATCTTTTTAGATTTCTCTCATGTCATGACCACAGTGCTCTCTGCTGACCTCTGCTGTCCATTTTAGGAACTGTGCAGAGCAGCATTGGGATTTTCTCCTACTCTGGACAGTTCCTAAAATGGACAACAGAGGTCAGCAGAGAGCACTGTGGTCATGACATCAGAGAAATCTAAAAAGATAAGCATTTCCTCTGTACTATATAGCCCCTAAAAAGTACTGGAAGGATTAAGATTTTTTAATAGACGTGATTTACAAATCTGTTTAACTTTCTGGCACCAGTTGATTTAAAAAAAAAAATGCAAAATTTTTTTTTATTACCCCCCCCTTTTTTTTTTTTTTCAATGGGTACTCTCATTCAAACTAATTTTTTTTTTTTATTAAATAGTTTATGCCTAAATAAATATCTTTGTAGTATATGTTAATTTAAAAAAATCTTGTTTTCATTGTTTATTTTACTTTTGAAAACCTGGCCGCTAGGTGTCACCCTCTGTGGTCCAGGAATCATTTTCCCCACCCTCACGTTGAGCACGTTCGGATAACTGCTGGCCGGGCAGCTGGTCCGAAATGCTCGTCCTCAGCTCGCTCTCTGCCTGTATATGAAACAGCGAGAGCGAGCACAGTGCTCGTGCGCGCGCGGTGCGCGTTATTTAAATATCCCCGCCCCCTGCATCTCCCTCTTCTCCATTGAGCTTGTGCACGTGCGGTGCCTGTAATTTAGATTTCCCCACCCCTGCATCTCCCTCTTCTCAGTGCAGGAAGACGGGCGGAAGCGGCCGGCCAGGCATCAGATGACGTTGCGTCGGCTGGCCACGCCCACTTCCTGCCCTCCGGAGAGAGCTCAACTCTGAGCTACCGAAGAGGTTATTATAAAGGTATTTTAAGGGGGATTTAAATAAAAATGAATACAGGGATAGATCAAGTTAGTGTCAGGGACAGATGGGGAGGGGGATTAGGGAAAGTTTAGTTAATGATAGCTACTCTTTAAGATTTGGGTCCCAAAAACCAAATGTGAAGAGACTTTTGCGCTGGCTGGCTATTGAGAGCTGCAGCTGTTTGTAGGTGTGACTGAAGCTCCCAAGTCCTGCGCTAGAACATAGTCTGCCAGTTTTACTTCTTGTTGGCCATGATTTACGTGCGCTGTATTCTGGCGGTAGAAAGCCTCACATTTATGGTGGGTAGATTTGCTGGCCATGCAGTTTTGCACAGGGCTGCTCTTTTAGCTTGTAACGCCAGCGGTGAATAGAAAGCAAGCATCTTGAGTGGTCGTAAATGTTGTGACTACCCAGATACCCCTCTGTGGTAAGAGGTCTGTGTAACGTGGTCATATGTGGTCAGGTAGGTGTGTGGACCTGACGGAGGCATGTGAATGAGAGCTACTGTTTCTGTGTGTGTAAAAGAATTCCAATTCCACAAATAACGCTGCGCAGATCACTCATACCCATCATGTCATCTGTGTCTTTTGTCAGGCCGGTACGGAATAGTAATGGTGGAATGCCATCAAGATTTCATTTGTTTTAATTGCTTTCATCTTGTGTGGCCCAGCGTTGGTTTTATGGTGAGTCTTTCCTCGTTCCTACCACCTTGTCCATATCCTGCAGCCTTTCAGCGAGGCCTGCATCATCCACTTGTGTGGCCAGACCTTTACTAGGCAAATCCTGAAATAGAGCTTGTGTGCTGCTATGTTTTTATTATACACATAAACATGCTGAAATGATCTTTTAGCTACCATTTTATGAAGGATGCAGTCGTATTGGTCACCATTAGAAGCCATTTGCAGCTCCCTTGTATGGTGCTTGTGGTGTCGGTTCTGTGGCATGCTTGTGAATGAACCTCAAGCGTGAACCAGATGTTTTTAGGATCTACAAATCCTGTTTTACTTTAACCTGTTAAAATATAATGTACGTATCTTCTATCTTGCTTAACAATGTGCGGACCAGCAAATTATTTAAAACCTTTGGCTGGTCCGCAAGTGACTCCAGGAAAGAACCTGCTGTCAGCAGAGTAGGCAGAGATGGGAGACCACTATTCCTGCCTTCCCGAACACTCACGGAGCACTGTGTACACGGCTCAACAGGAAGCCATAAAGTGATCACTGGGTAAGCTGCAGGGGCTTAAAACATAAATGCAATCACATTGTAGCTTGAGACCACAGTGATCAGGATACGGCTTTGCCTGAAGTTCCATAGACTTGGGACCGACCTCTGGCAAATCCGTATCCTTATCCGCTCACTGGAACAACATGTCGGTACAAACTATTAGATTATATGAATGTCACAGGGTGGGGATTTCTGCTCCAGGTGGAGTGCCAAAGCAAAAAGCTGCACCTGCTTTGGGTGACCAAGTGTGACTGTTTAAATGGACACCTTGGAGTACCACATTTCCCCTGCTGCGGGTGCTGCAGGAAAAATGTGCTGCTCGTCATTGAGACAAAATCAATTGACATAATCCAAAGTAGTATTTAGCAGGTTCTAAAGCACCATGTATTGACAGCCTGTCCTACAATGGTTTTCATTTTTATACGTTTTTCCTAGCTTGTAAAAGCAGAGGTTAACACTAAACAACACAATGTAACTCCAAGTCAATCACACTTCTGTGAAATCACACTGTCCACTCAGAAGGCAACACTGATTGACAATCAGTTTCACATGCTGTTGTGCAAATGGAACAGACAACAGGTGGAAATTATAGGCAAATAACAGGACACCTCCAATAAAGGAGTGGTTCTGCAGGTGATGACCACAGACCACTTCTCAGTTCCTATGCTTCCTGGCTGATGGTTTTTTGTCACTTTTGAATGCCGGTGGTGCTTTCAACCTAGTGGTAGAATGATACGGTGTCTACAAGCCACACAAGTGGCTCAGGTAGTGCAGCTCATCCAGGAATTTAGATCCGTGCGAGCTGTGGCAAGAAGGTTTGCTGTGTCTGTCAGCGTAGTGTCCAGAGCATGAAGGAGAAACCAGGAGACAGGCTAGTACATCAGGAGATGTGGAGGAGGCCGTAGGAGGGAAACAACCCAGAAGCAGGACCACTACCTCCGCCTTTGTGCAAGGAGGAGCACTGCCAGAGCCCTGCAAAATGACCTCCAGCAGGCCATAAATGTGCATGTGTCCAAACGGTCAGAAACAGACTCCATGAGGGTGGTATGAGGGCCCGACATCCACAGGTGGGGGTTGGGCTTACAGCCCAACACCGTGCAGGACGTTTTGGCATTTGTCTGAGAATACCAAGATTGGCAAATTCGCCACTGGCGCCCTGTGCTCTTCAGAGATTAAAAAAGGTTCACACTGAGCACATGTGACAGTCTGAAGACACCATGGAGAACATTCTGCTGCCTGCAACATCCTCCAGCATGACCGGTTTGGCGGTGGGTCAGTAATGGTGTGGGGTGGCATTTCTTTGGGGGGCTGCACAGCCCTCCATGTGCTTGCCAGAGGTAGCCTGACTGCCATTAGGTACTGAGATGAGATCCTCAGACCCCTTGTGAGACCATATGCTGGTGCGGTTGGCCCTGGGTTCCTTCTATTACAAGACAATGCTAGACCTCATGTGGCTGGAGTGTGTCAGCAGCTCCTGCAAGAGGAAGGCATTGATGCTATGGACTGGCCCGCCCGTTCCACAGACCTGAATCTGATTGAGCACATTTGGGACATCATGTCTCGCTCCATGCACCACAGACTGTCCAGGAGTTGGTGGATGCTTTAGTCCAGGTCTGGGAGGACATCCCTCAGGAGACCATCCACCACTTCATCAGGAGCATGCCCAGGCGTTGTAGGGAGGTCATACGGGCACGTGGACGCCAAACACACTACTGAGCCTCATTTTGACTTGTATTAAAGGGGTAGTCCAGTGGTGAAAAACTTATCCCCTATCCTTAGGATAGGGTATAAGTTTGAGATTGCGGGGGGTCCGACCGCTGGGGCCCCTGCGATCTCTCTGTACGGGGCCCCGGCTCTCCGCCGAGATAGCGGGTGTCGACCCCCGCACGAGGTGGCGGCCGACACGCCCCCTCAATACATCTCAATGGCAGAGCCGGAGATTGCCGAAGGCAGCGCTTCGGCTCTGCCATAGAGTTGTATTGAGGGGGCGTGTCGGCCGCCGCCTCGTGCGGAGGTCGACACGCCCCCTTCCCGCGCACTGTCGGGGCTCCGTACAGGAGATCGAAGGGGGCCCCAGCGGTCGGACCCCCCGTGATCTGCAACTTATCCCCTATCCTTAGGTTAGGGGATAAGTTGCTCACCACTGAGTCGCCACTGGACTACTCCTTTAAGGACATTACATAACAGTTGGCTCAACCTGTAGTGGGGTTTTACATTTTGATTTTGAGTGTGACTCCATATCCAGACCTCCATGGGTTGATAAATTTGATTTCCATTGATAATTTTTGAGTGATTTTGTTGTCAGCACATTCAACTATGTAAAGACGAAAGTATTTCATACGATTAGTTCATTCACATCTAGGATGTTTTATCTTAGTGTTGCCTTTATTTTTTTGAGCAGTGTAATAAGAGCAGCCAATACTGTGCACAGACATGTCTATTAAACTTTATGGAGGACGTCAGACATGGAGATCAAGGCTGCTGACCCCGTTTTTATTTTTTTTAAACATTTATTGGGGAAAAAAAATTGTGACTACTGCAGTCAGCCTGACCTCATGCCCATAGGGGCAAAGTGTAGCACAGCAAATATAGACCTATTCCTTTTAGATAAATCTACCCCCCAGCCTCCTCTTTACAGACCTGATGACACAGACTGGGTGGGCTGCTGAGAGAGGAACCTCTTGACAGGCACTCTGTTATTAAATCACCACAAGAAGGAAACCTCCGTTTACAAAAAGCCTCAAGCAGCCAAATATTTGCTTTTAGTGCAATTACTCTTGTTTAAGGAAACTTTCTATATTTAAAAATGCTTTGAAAATGTCGATTTTATGTGACTTGCACGGATCACTTCTTTAAATACACTCCACAGTGGAAACCCTGTCGAGGGATACGCTTTCTATTTGCTAAGAAGGAATCAGAAGGCGCCGGATTAGAATGGTATACAAGTACATTACTACGAAATTCTGCAGGATTTTTATTTTATTTTTTCAATAAAATTGCTATTGTGCTTTTGTAAGGGCTTACGTATACTTAAAATGACAACAGGAACAATATGTTGTCCAAAGCTTAGTATTTCCCAATGTGACTTGTTAAGGTCTATTAGGGTTGGGTGGTATACCGGTTCATACCGAATACCGAAATTTTTGTGCTGCCCGATATGAATTTTAACCCATACCACAATAACGGTTTGGCCCATCCCCCTCGGGAATGAATTGTCAGCCCAGCGCTGCGCTGTCCCCACATCGGGGAACTAATCATATGTGACCCGCAAGCGCTGTTCTGCGCCCCCCCCCCCCCAATTAATTATTAGCCCAGCGCTGCGCTGTCCCAATCGGGGAACTACTCACATATGTCACCCGCAAGCACTGCCCTCCACAATGGCTATCCGGGCATGCTGGAAGTTATAGTATTGCAACATCTGGAGGTCCGCAGGTTGAAGACCACTGCTCTATACTGTATCCCGATGCCCGGGTTGCAAAAGGTAAACAAAATAAACTTTAATTCACCTTCCCCGTCGGTCCGGACCAGCTTCCTAGGGAATGGAACGTCGGGCAGTCGTCAGCCTATCACCGGCCGCAGCGATGTTCCGCCTCGGCTGGTGATAGGTTGAGCCCATTGTCATGTAAGAAGCTGGCTGTTTACCTTTTGCAGCCCGGGCATAGGGATACAGTATAGTGTCAGCACCGGCGGCCGCAACAAACAGGAGGACGAGGAGAGCAGCGCTTGCGGGTGACGTGAGTTCTTTTTTGTTTACAAAAGTTGAGCTTCTAAAACAGACAGAACCCGCTTATAGCGCCATTGAAATGCTGCAGCACATCTCACAACATGGATACATAGGCATACAATGGGGACATTGTTATAGGACTCTCATTGGCAATGGAAATGCCTCATGTATGTATGTGTGTATAATATTCCATAAAGATTCTTTTTTGCCGAATGGAGTCCAATGGATATGTTTTTGAGCTTTTCTTGTTGTATGCAACAAATGTAGGCTCCAGCCATAGGTTGTTTCACACTACCGTAGTATGGTCCATGTCCTGCCCCAATCGGCATACACAGTAGACAAAACTATTATCCTTTACAATGTGGCGGCTATTCAGAGCGTCAGCTAGAGTCTATAGTTTTTAATAAGCTAAATATTTGGATAAAGAACATCGTTTGCTTTGATTTATCTGCTCATACCTCACTACCTGTAACTGGGGTGGATTGCCGATATATCTGTGGTTGACCCTGCTTTGGGGGAAGGGGGGTTTGACTTGTACGTTTGTTTCCCAGCCTTCTCAGAGCTGAAAACTTCATCTTATCTGAAATGACTTGATATTATGTGGACAGAAGAAGCTATAACTGTTCGAGGAAGCTTTCTACTATCAGGATTTGTTGCACAGGCAAACAATGGTACTTTTGTCTAGGCGGTGTACTGTTTATAGTTTTAATGAATGCTTACGTATACTAGCCACTCTTTCTATTTTATGTCATGGTGATCATTCAACATAATTTAGTCACAATGGAGATACACTACATACGTGGAATTCCTAATATTTAAAGAGGCTCTTAGGTCTGTTTTCCTTATAGTTGTGTGGCTACCGGAAAGGCATGGTGCAGGCACTTGTGTTCTAGAAGCTTAGTGAACTGTACTCGATGGCCCTATAACTGCCTATATAGGACAAGTAGGGCAGAGGGGAATTCCTTTGGTGTGTGTTTCTATGCAGTTATCTTTCCTGTAACTTTCCGAAGTCTCCTGTTACTGAAGACTGACGCTGGTGTACCCAAGAGCTTACAGTAAAATACCAATTTCCTCAGTTCTGTGTGTTTAGGTAGATGCGGACTTATTTCTGTGGAGGTGTGAAAGGTACTGATTTTAGAAGTCTCTTCTGACTGCTTAGATGGCTCTGCTACAAAAACGTTCCTTTTTTATTTTTTATTTTTTATTTTTTTAGGTGTAGTGAAATACATTTATTCTAGATTTCATGCTTTTAGCCAGGATGTCACATTGGTATAGTTGGTGCCTTTTTTCTCTCATATGCCATTGTGATGCAAGAGGGTTCTAGTGTCAGACAGGACTACTTTGGGCCCACCACAATAATGTACCACAATGTACATAACAACTTTACCATATTGTGCATACAGATCATGTGGTTAATAAATATGAGGCCTTCACTACAGTTCCCTGCACAGTTGGGGGGGGGGGGGGGGGGGGTGAAGAGCAGTGCTGTGCAGGCAAAATCTAGAAGTGGGCACAGTGCTAAACCAGTGCTGCACTGTGGCCCATTCATTCTCAGAATCTGTGGGGGGCCCAGATATGGCTTAGGCTGGCTGCGTTCAAACGGATAACATCCGTTTGCATCTGTTATTTTTTTTTAAGTCCATTTTTATTTTTGACGGGAGAAGAACGGGACGTTCTTCTCCCGTCAAAAATGTAATTGGACTTAAAAAAATAACGGATGCAAATGGATGTTATCCGATTGGATCTGTTATTGTTCAGTCAATAATATAAATAAAAAAATTTTTTTTTGGGTTCTGAGCATGCTCAGAAGTAAAAACGGATACAAACAGATGTCATTAAAGGCTCATCCATTTTCCATAGACTTCAATGTTAAATTTACTGTATCCGTTTTATTTTATTTTTTTGTCGGAAGAAAAAATACTGCATGTGCCTTTTTTTTCTGCCGTCAAAAAATTGAAATGAGTGCAGACGGGTATAAACGGATTGTAAAAAAAAATCCCATTGACATGAAGGGGATTTTTTTTAAAACCGTTTTTAATCCGTTTACAGCCTGTAAGAAGGGAACCGAAACAGGGATAAAAAAAAAAGAAAACGGGGACAGACGACCGTGTGAACGCACCCTTACATGTAAGGAAAACATATGGTTAGGCTTGTTCTTCAAGTTCAGAAAGATCCTTGTAAATGTGAGTGTTTATGTCCAAGCAGGAATTATTCTGGAATACAGATATGTAGTATGCTCTAGATACACTTGATGCCAGGATGAGGGATAATCAAATAAGGCTCTCTTTGTGCCCGTAGCATCGGTATTTGGCAATCTATTTATATCTTGACCTTCAGCTCCGGTAACTGGCACTAGCAGAACTGCCTACAGATGTATGACATTGAATGCGCATTAATCTCTGTAGCTGGTTTCTCTATAGAATTCTGTTTCTTTTGTGAACCCAAGGCACAGATTATCCAGATGATTGTTTGGCCTATTAGGAAGGCAGTAATGGTCAGTATGGTGCACCACTCGAAGATGACTCTCCAGACGTCAGGTACCAGCAGGACTTTCTAACGAAGATTTCCCCAAGGTGTGGTCCGCATAGAGGGACTGTGGTGCAGACGTGACTTCCCTTTTTTGTTTTAAAAATAACAATATAAATTATATACAGTATATCATATTATGTAAAGCTCATGTTTACTGGATTCTGCTATTGACCAATGTTTTTAAAACAAACCTGTCAGTAGGACCATGTTAGAATATCTTAGAAATTAAAGGAGAACTCCAGAACATAAAAATTGTCCCCCATAGTGCCGGCAGTAAAAAAAAATAAAGATGTACATACCTTCATCCGCTCCCCCGGTAACCGGCTCTGGTCTCCGCTGCGATCCACTTCCTGGTTGCCAGCAGCTATGCCTCAATAGGAGGTCAGACTCGGCCGACGATGGGCTGAGCGGCAGTGTGACGTTTTCGGCCCTGGCCGCAGGTGCCGGTGTAGTGAAGAATTTTGTGTCCTGAAGCGTTTTCACACTGCCGCTCAGCCTATCGCCGACTGAGTCTGACTTTGCTGCGGCTGGTGATTGGCTGAGCGCAGTATGACTAATCCGACCACCGGCAACCAAGAAGTGGATCGCGGCGGAGACCGGAGCCGGTTACCGGAGGCCCCGGGGGAGCGGAGGAAGGTATGTACATATTTATTTTTTTACTGCCGGCAGTATGGGCAACAATTTTTATATTCCGGAGTTCTCCTTTTAAATACCTATTATCTTTTAAGGGTAGGGTGACACGTGCCATATTTTACTGCATATTTTCCTACTCATTGACGTCAATGGATAGCAAAATCAGCTGCACAAAATACACAGCAAGTACAGCACATGTGACCCTACACTATTATATATATATATATATATATATATATATATATATATATAATTATAGCAAAATCATCGGTACCAGTTTGTCACGAACCGAGACGTGCAGGTGGAAGGGTTATCTCTAAAATCACTATTTGTCTACAGTAGACCGAAAATAATGATAAAAAAAATCCCTCTTAAACCACCCAATTTAAGGTATCGCTGCCACCACCTGTCAATTTCAAGCCGACAGGAAGCTATCAATCCAATCTGGATATGCTACAATTCCCAAATATAATCTAATATCCCCAGTAGTATATAAAAACAGGAAAAAGATTAATCCAAATCTATAATGTAGCCGATGTAAGTTTAAGACTATAACTCCAATCTCCTCAAGGACAATGTAGTAATCACTGGACTAATACGGCTACTCCTAACTAATATATATATATATATATATATATATATATATATCACATGACCTGAACGTAGACGCGTGCAGGTTCTATTTTTCACCTTGTTTTTTTTTTTTTTTTCTGCTCTCGTGCGTAGCCCAGGCTGTGATGACCTTGCATGACCTTGATTTATAGTGCAAGTGCTGATTCCTTTGAAAACTCCTTGATAAGCTGAAAGGGTTAAGAAGCCTGGGTTGCCACAGAAATAGCAGTATGAAAATACTGAGTACTGTTTCTATGCTGTAGTGTTGACCAGCAGCTGTGTCTCAATAGGAGGTTCAATAATACTGTTTCCTAACCGGGGTGCCTCCAGCTGTTGCAAAACTACAACTCCCAGTAGGCCCGGACAGCCTTTGGCTGTCCGGGCATGCTGTGAGTTGTAGTTTTGCAACAGCTGGAGGCACCCTGGTTGGGAAGCACTGCTCTATACGTACGGAAGAAGGTGTATAATACCTGTTCACATGCTTTCTACCTTCTCCCTTCTTACAGACTGAGGTTTCTAAAGGCAAGACATGTTGCCAGTCCTCCATATGATGATCCTAATACAATCCATTGCTACATAATGGTTTGGCAAATTTCCATCTGAGCAAAACAAAAACCCGAATCGGCACAGAATGCAGATGAATCAATGGTGTGGTGTCTATACAAGACCGCCGATTAAAAGTGGGGTAAACGAGGAATTCTGAATGGAAATGGAACCTGTCACGGTGCGCTTGTAAATATGTTGCTATTGCAGAGCAGGGTGAAAAGCCCTCATGTGCCACTTTATCTGTAGCACACATTCTCTTTGGCAATGCATGTGTCAGATCCTCCAGATGATGCAGACCAGTGCACATTGATCTTGGCACACTGTGCACGCTTGTTGGCCAAAGCGGGTTGTCAGGGATTTTGCTAACAAATCAATTAGCAAGTAGTAAATGGTTCTGACTGCAACAAACCCCGTCACTGTGTCTACTACTGACAATACTGCGGGTGCGGACTGTACATTAGGTATAGAGGTTGGAGGCCAGAGCTGGAGTATTAATATGTTGGTAACATGAGAGATGCCATTGATCCCTCCGCTTCTTCTCTTAGACTTTATACTATATAAACAGCTGTTGCAAGCCCAGTTATTCAAGGGGTTAAGACCTAGTGATTTTCATGTTGGCATTATAAGGCACATTATCACTCATGCACTGCTAATCTTTTAACAGCCTTCACCCTTGAAGAGGATCCCATGACTGTTGACATGTGGTTAAAGAGCATTTTATAGACCACAGAAGGGCTTAGGGCAGTTTGGCCTCATAAATATTACTGTGCGATGCACATATCTCTATGTAGGCCAGGGACGGAGATAAAGGATTGTGTGTGCCCTTGTCACCTTTCTGTGACTTTCCTTTTCTGTGTATGTTCATGCCTCCTGCTATTATACTTTTACTACGGAAGTTGTAATGAGATGTTTGAAGTTCCTTTTATCTATTTGGGGGGTAAAAGTTAAAACCTTCCCGGGCCCATCTCTTATCTTCTGGTGACATTGTAGACATGTATATGGTGATAACATGCAGAAAAAAGTGTCAAAATACATACATGTGAACATAACCTAAGGGTCTCTTTATACATACAGTATCCTGCACATATATGATGCATAGGTTTTGAAGCTGCAGACTTCTAATTTTGTTCATGCAGGTTCGAATCACGCGCATCAAATATGTGCTGGATACTGTACGTGTAAATACTTCAGGGTGGGGTCACACACATCATACACAACGTATTTCATGCTGGGAGAAATCTATTGGGCATTAGGAAATATGTTGTACATTTTGCTATGAGCAGACACACAGGACTTCCCTGCCGCAGCCTTGTGTGTGCAGTAAGGTTTTGAGGCGGGACGAGCGCTCCATCGTGACTGACACGTGGGCCTGCCTCCAAACCGTACTGCGCACACAGGGCTGCTGTAGGGAAGTGTGAAAAGCGCTACATATGCACTGTGTGTGACCCTACCCTCAAAGGAAATCTTTACAGCTCCCCTAAATAAAATGCTTATTTCAGCTATTGCACCAATGAGAAGAGTTTGCCATTTGCTTAATTATTGTGCAGCCTAACCTGTTTGACTAAAAGGTACCACATGCTCACATTGACATCTCCCTTTGCATACTCTTGACATGTGACATTGCAGCCACTCACTGGCATATGTCTACAAGTAAACATTGTGACTAGTCAATTACGTGTTTTTTTTTTTTTCTAAGGCTGCATTCACATCTCATTTTTCCACTACAGGTGCCGAATCTGGCTGGGGGCGGGGCAAATCGGTGCTCCCGTACCCCAGCCTGACCAGCGCTGAACTCCGTTCACTTTTTAATGAGCTGACCGGAGTCAAACGGTGACTCCGGTGAGCTCATTTTTGACCCGTATCCAGTTTTGTGACCGGACCTAAAACCATAGTATACTACGGGTCAAAAATGAGCCTACCAGAGTCACCGTTTGACTCCGGTCGGCTCATTAAAGTGAATGGAGTTCAGCTACGGGAGCGCCCGGTTTGCCCCTCCCCCAGCCGACACCCATAGTGTAAAAACAAGATGTGAATGCAGCCTAAAATGGCACTGGAGATATTCCGGTTACTCTTAAGGGGGTGGTCACACGCCCAGGCTTAATATTCTAATTATTGTATACAAAGCCAGGCATGGATTTATAAAGAGAAGTCCTAATAGTCTTTCCTTTTTGTACATGAACTCCATGATCTGTTACTTGCTTTGTATTTAGTAATTACAATTAAAAACCTGACCATGTAAACACACCCTAAGAAATTTTGACTAGAATCATAGAGCCTTGTTGAAAATACTGACAAAAAGAGGTGGGAACAAATTCAATCTGAACAAAACTGATGCTTAGCATTGTGATCATAATGTGCGCTGTGTTGTGTAGGACATTACTAATCAATCATGTATTGTAATGCGGTAATAACAGGAGTGACAGACCCTTATTCATGGTTTTACTTACATCCTTACGACACAAAGCCACTCTATTTCTGGTGATGGTGTCTCGCTGCATAGAGCAGTACACTGTAGTCCCCGGCGCTGCAAGTACGCTCCAGCTGATCATGCAGCTTTTCTGTTTGGGTGGGGAGAAGCATGGAGCCTCCTTATTCCCTAACTAGTACAGCTTGGTTACCCCTCAGAGGGATTGGCTCAGTCCAGGAGGTTACAGATACATAATTTGGGCTTGTCTGCGCCCCTTTGATGTGATTAGGACAGATTACTTTCGCTCCAGTCATGATTCTAGACATGCTGTCTCCAGAGCTCCACATAGCTGCTGCAGAGATCACATGTCCTTAGGCTTTCAGCTTTTTATTGTCTTCTGGTTGAAAAAAAAAAAAAGAGGAAGTGCTCCTCTTACCATGAGATTCGTGAAAACGCACAATGCAAATAATAGCCCTTGCAGATCAGCAGGAGTCGCCTCCTGAGCACTGCACTCTGGTGTTTGGCTATAGAAATGAATGGACAGATCTGTGAAATCGACAACCTAAAATGGCTGTCTCTCTCGCCACCAAAAAGTACGACCACAGTCTTTTTAGTCAAGGTCATTGTTACCCCATGCACTTTCAGGCAGCACTTGGCTGGCAACTGGCATCTTTTATATGGGGAAGAGGGAAGAAATGGTTTCAACAATTTTATGACTTTAGTAAAAATATGTTTCTGCAACTGTACAGGCATGCTGGGAGTTGAAGATTTGCCGGCTTCTTACATGACAGTGGGCTCAGCCTATCACCTGCCGAGGCGGAACATCGCTGCGGCCGGTGATAGGCTGACGGCTGTCCGACGTTCCAGTCTCCAGGAAGCTGGTCTGGACCGACGGGGAAGGTGAGTTAAAGTTTATTTTGTTTACCTTTTGCATAGGGATACAGTATAGAGCAGGGGTCTTCAAGCTGCGGACCTCTAGACATTGCAAAACTACAACTCCCAGCATGCCCGGACAGCCGTTGGCTGTCCGGGCATGCTGGGAGTTGTAGTTTTGCAACATCTGGAGGTTGAAGACCACTGGTAGAGTGTCCGCGCCGGTGGCCGCAACAAACAGGAGGACGAGGAGAGCAGCGCTTGCGGGTGACATATGTGAGTAGTACCCCGATGGGGACAGCGCAGCACTGAGATGATAATTAATTTGGGTGGGAGTGGGGGGGTGGGCAGAACAGCGCTCGCAAGTCACATATGATTAGTTTCCCGATGTAGGGACAGCGCAGCGCTGGGCTGATAATTAATTAATTCCCGAGGGGGAGGGGCCAAACCGGTATTGCGGTATGGGTTAAAATTCATATCGTGCAGCACAAAAATTTCGGTATTGGGTATGAACCGGTATACCGCCCAGCCCTACTGGTATGCAGTGAAAGCTGTCAGTATACTACTAAAAAACACACATCCTTGTTTGTCTGATAAATGTTTGAGGGAATTCCTGTCCTTGTAAGGTTATAATTAGATATATGCCAAACAAGAAGTGTTTTATATTGTTATATACCATTCATTGTTGCTGAGGCGTCCAGGATATAACCTCTTTCTATAGCCCATTTCAAGTTGTGCCCCGCGTGTGTCTAAGTAGTGATGTAGGCCCGGGCCTGAGTGCCAGCCTCCAGATTGCCTGGCTGATTAGCTGTTGTTTAATGTGCCCGTCCTGTCAGGGTCATTAAATCATGCGCCCCCTGTTTTGTTGTCCTCGCTTGTGTCCCCTCTTATTCTTACGGTGTAGCGAGATGCCCGCTCTAATTAGGGCAGCGATTTAAGCACACGGCTTGTTGAGCAGATTAACCCGCTTTGAGTTTCCTTTCTTCTCTCTTGGATTTTCCTCCTTCACGACATTGTTTGTGTGTCTGCACCTGTATACACGGTGGTGTGAAAAGCCTCCCTTCCCACTGCGAGGCCAGCGCTGGACTTGTGGAATTATACACAAAGACTATTCCCTCAGTAGAATCCAGTTTCTCCTTCAATCCCTCAACTGGTAATTGCCACAGACGCTTCGCCCCTCCTCTACCACACTCACTTTTGTTTCATTCTGTGCCTTCTCTAACCGCTCCACATGTTGGTTACGTGACTAAAATTTCATTTCTCCCATTTGGCTGTAATTGGCAGTGGTCTGTTTGCAAGCGCTATGGATTTTTATGTGTCATAGTACAGCACGAAGTTCTGGTTATTGTGGGTAGAAGCTAACCGATATGCCGCCTCTTTTTCTCAGTTTCACTTGCACGTCTTTACTAGGATTACTTTTAAGATGTTTGTTTTCTCACTATTCATCAGGAATATGGGGGTGGAGGCTTCTGCATCAGGGACCTAAAGATTCTTCAGAAAACTTAGTATAGGGGCAAAGTATGATCCTTTTTGATGAAATAATCTGAACTAATCTAAAACCTTCAGTAAGGAATGTGCGTGCATGTATGTGTATATGTGTATGCGTGTGTAGGGCTAAATCGGGCTTAACCCCTTAAGGACGCAGGACGTAAATGTACGTCCTGGTGCGGTGGTACTTAACGCACCAGGACGTACATTTACATCCTGTGCATAACCGCGGGCATCGGAGCGATGCCCGTGTCATGCGCGGCTGATCCCGGCTGCTGATCGCAGCCCGGGACCCGCCGGCAATGGCAGATGCCCGCGATCTCGCGGGCGGCCGCCATTAACCCCTCAGGTGCCAGGATCAATACAGATCCCGGCATCTGCGGCAGTGCGCGATTTGAATGAATGATCGGATCGCCCGCAGCGCTGCTGCGGGGATCCGATCATTCAGAAAGCCGCACGGAGGTCCCCTCACCTTTAAATGAACTGGTGCCAGAAAGTTAAACAGATTTGTAAATCACTTCTATTAAAAAATCTTAATCCTTCCAGTACTTTTTAGGGGCTAGTATACTAAAGAGAAATCCAAAAAGAAATGCATTTCCTGTGATGTCCTGACCACAGTGCTCTCTGCTGACCTCTGCTGTCCATTTTAGGAACTGTCCAGAGAAGAAAATCCCCATAGCAAACATATGCTTCTCTGGACAGTTCCTAAAATGGACAGCAGATGTCAGCAGAGAGCACTGTGGTCAGGACATCACAGGAAATGCATTTCTTTTTGGATTTCTCTTTAGTATTCAGCCCCTAAAAAGTACTGGAAGGATTAAGATTTTTTTAATAGAAGTGATTTACAAATCTGTTTAACTTTCTGGCACCAGTTCATTTAAAAAAGTTTTCCACCGGAGTACCCCTTTAATGGGATATATGGCTCAGGATTGTGAATCAGACTGAGGGTGAATATGAGGCTAGAGGGGTGAATCAGGCTCGGGGTTGTGAATAGAAAGCGGAGCCTAGCATTCACACCCCATTTTCATATAAAGTTCATGGTCACTTGACAAGTCAAGGCTACAAATAAAACCTTTTTAATTTTTTCATACTGACATGTCCGCGTTGTGGGCTCATGCAGCATATTCCTCTCACGTGTCCAATAGAGAATTTTTTTTTACTTAAATCTCAAGATGTTTAAATGTTTTTTTCTTAAGGTGCCCTTAAGGTGTTCAATTGCAGTGACCTAAGTGGTCATTCATACTATGGCTATCTTTCTTATTCACCTAATGCACGAGAGTTCAGCTTGGCTGGACCCGGTGACCTCCCAGCATTCCCCTGGCAACATAGATCAGGATCGGTATTTACCACAATGCTTTGGTGAAACAAGACCTGAGCTGTGATTGGTTGCTATGGGCAGATCTGCAGTGATTGTCAGCGACACATTGCTAAATCTGGGCAATTGTCTGATCTTTTTTGTTCTCAAGGGAGAAAATTCATCCTCTAAGAAATCATTGAAAACGTATGTAGTCGGTCAAACCAAGCATGTATGTGTATGGGGGAAATATTGATAGAAAGCAGTCAGTGTTTGGCGGACAGCTACCTTACATACATGGCCAACTTAACTCTGGATACTCGATCACATAGCAGAGATGGCTCTTTCTGCTGTATATATGAATCGCCAGGCATTTGAGGTGAATCCTGACCTGCACAGATCTCATAAAGATTGGGGCTACACTGCAAATTATATAGCAGTCCAAAACAGATAATACCAGTCCCTGCACTTCCACTATGTATCTATCCCGCTAGGCTTGCCTGGTAGAATGGCCCTCCCGGTGCTCACATGAGACAGTCCAAAGGAATATTTAAAATAATGAAGCACTCACCAGGTCTCTGTGCGCGATACGGACCGTCGCCCAACCCACTCCCCCAACCTGCTCCACCTGTCCGCTCTCCTGCTCGTGTAGGAACGCTTCTAGCCAACATGCAATAAAGAAGCTTGCAATTCCATAAAAGACCTGGTGAGTGCTTCATTCTTTTCAATCTCCTTTTTGGATATTGCAATTTATATAGCGCTAATAATTGATGTGAACAATTGAGATACAGCTGTATTCCAGAGCAATAACGTTGCATCCTGTGCAGTCTTGTGGAATACAGCAGTCACCCAGTCAGTAGCATTACAAAAAATGGCTGTGTAACCCAGGCCTTATGCAAGGTGTACTTTGCATTGTGCTATTGTAATTTTTACATTCCACTGCTTTACTGAGGGGCACATGCCAAAGCCGCTTCTCAACAGGACTGGAGGACTTAATTTTGTGAGGTCATCCTCTAGGACATCCTTTAAGGGGTTATCCAGTTTAAGACAACTTATCCCCCCCCCCCTAAGTGTCTGAACGTGGGGATCCGGCCGCTGTGATCCCCCACGATCTTCTGAACAGGAACACTGCTCTATGAGAGTAGAGGAGATTGCATGCACTCCATTCAATTCTATGGGAGTGCCAAAGACACCCGAGTACAGCACTAGTCACTTTTGTTCAAAGCACAGATGCTAACGGATGTTTGAGAAAATAGCAAAATTTGAGGAAAATCAATAGACACGAAAATGTTTAAAACAATTCATAAATCCCTCCAAAGTGATTATGCTGCTGTCAGCAGTACCGGCCTTTAGAGGGTCATCAGGAGGTGGGGAAGAATATTATGTTACAGTCCATTTATAGACAGTAAACATCTAAAGAGCTTTTCTGGGGCTCTTTCCTGAGACTGGCCAATGTATCAATCTGTCAGAGGTATACAATGGGAGTCCTACCCAGTGTTTTCAGATGGCAGGCTAAAACATGATCTAAAAGGGGGCTTGGGGTTGGAGTAAAAATCAGGAGTTATTAGGAGGAAAAGAAGTATTGAGAAGTCCTACAGTTATCTTCCACGCTCTTGGCATACCATTCGATAAAATAGTGTGTACCCTCCCAGCACGTTAAGGTGACCTCATCTGGATAGACCCTACACTCCATCCATCGTGCACTCTACTCATCTCCCTGGGTGGTATTAAGCAGGGAATAGCTGCATCTTACATTCCCATATATGTAGTGTAGGGTCTGTTCCGATGAGGTCATCTTACCAACAGTCCTAGAATAGTCAGGTAGTGTCAATTCCTCTATCCATAGAGGGGGTTTGGGTCTAGTCCTTGCATTGTAACATGGGATTTCCGCTGTTTTCTTTCCCCCACAAATATTTATCTGGTGGGATATAAAATTGTGGCTGGGTTATTAACCATTTCATCCCATTTTCTAGCAGTTAGATAGCGGAGGGGAGGAATAGATGATGTGTGTGTCATTGACAATAGCAGGCCATATGATAGGCAGAACCGGTTCTGGAGTGTAACCACATAGAGCTGATAGCATTCCTGCACTTAGTGTTGGCCTCCAAACATTCTCCTCTTGTAGCTTTATTACAGCAGGTTCTGACCTTGTAAATTGAAGCCTCTCAGTCAGTCGCCCCCTGGATGTTTCTGGAGAGCAATGAAGGCATTCATGAGATTTTTTTTAAGTAGAAACATGTGTTTTTTCAGGTCTAGTCTTCTTTTGTTTGGGAAGTTAAAATGCTGAGCTGACATGTTATACAGGGCATGGAAATGGCGTCTACTTGTATGGTAGAAAGCCAGGCTGGTGTCAGATGGAGGAGGGGACACCCCTACCGCACTGAGCATAAAGCTTATATGATCTGAATGCAGCCTAATCTTCTCTGTGCTGCATGTGACTTCTGTGCTGTTCTAGATACATGGGAAGTAGAGCAGCAAATATTATTTAGCAGAAATCTGTAATGCCTATGTGGCTTATACTGGCACAAGCTTAGGTTGCTGTGCGTCCTGCAGACTGAACAATGATCTCTAGCCTTTTTTATTAATATAGGCCTGTTAGATTGCTCCGTTCTCCGGTATGTGCGGTTATTTATCACAGATGGGAGCCAGCATCCTCTTTTGCTGCCATCAGCAGACTTGGACCTTTAAATCCGCAGCAGGGGAGGGGCGCTGACTGTTTACAATGGAGATGCTGACTTGTAAATTCAGGCGCTGCACATGATTCTACTGTGACTCACACAGAAAAGAATCTACCATGTCAAATCTGAATCACAGCTTCTGTAATGGAACAGCCCGGTATTGTGCTGAGCAATAGGAATTCCTGAGCGCTCTTACATTACAGATAACAATATAAGCGTGGACAGTATTTGTGTGTATGCAAATACAATAGAGCTAATCATTTTGTAAAAACACCAAGTATCAGTCTTCAAAAAGCCTTATGAGGAAATCTAGTTTTCACAGTTTATTGGGATTCAATTTCATGGTGAACCATGTTTACCAACTTATTCCTTTGGTGTGGTGTTCTGCTTTTTTACCATCCTGTTTCACTCGCTGTCTTTAAAAAAACCTTTTTATATGTTCTACATCTTGGCAAAACATGAACTTTTCTTACATACTTTATAAAAAAAATGCTATGCTTTTTTATGGAAATCATGGCTTATAAAAAAATTAATAAATAAATAAAAACTGCACTAGGGGTCTCCATACGATCCAGAACATAATCCTGTTTGGCTGCAGCATCATTTTTGTCCCAGCTGCAGCACAGACTAGGACAAAAGCCCAGGGGTCCTGACTAGTGATGAGCGGCAGGGGCCATATTCCAATTCGTGATATTTTGCGAATATATTGACTATTATTTGTCCTATGTTCGTGAAATTCGCATATATCGATATGTTCGTTCACTTTTTTTTTCCAATGCGAAAATTGGCATAAAAATTCACATGTGAAAAAAACACCAAAAAATGTATATTCGTCATTACGAATATATAACACTATATTCTAACCCCTTAACGGCCAAGGGCGTATATTTACGTCCTTGGCCAGTTCCCATGATATAACGCGGGGTCACGCGGTGACCCCGTGACATATCTGGTCGGTCCCGGCATGTAACTCATGCCAGGACCCCGGGCTAATAGCGCGTGGTGCCAGGCGCTATTAACCCTTTAGACGCGGCATTCAAAGTTGAACCTCCGCGTCTAAAACTAAAGTAAAAGCTTCCCGGCTGCTCAGTGGGGCTGATTGGGACCACCACAGTAAAAATGCGGTGTCCCATTCAGCTAGGACGCGAGCGAAGGTCCCTTCCTCCGGGGCGTCCCTCCGGCGATCGACTGCCGATAACACTGATCAATGCAAAGCTATGGCTTTGCAGTGATCAGTGTATAAGATCAGTGTGTGCAGTGTTATAGCCCCCTATGGGAGCTATAACACTGCAAAAAAAAAAAAAAGTGTAAAAAATAAATGTGATTTAACCCTTTCCCTAATAAAAGTCCAAAACACCCCCCTTTTCCCATAAAAAAAAAATATGTAAATAAAAATAAATATAAACATATGTGATATCACCAAGTGCGTAAATGTCCGAACTATAAAAATATATCATTAATTAAACTGCACGGTCAATGGCGTATGCGCAAAAAAATTCCAAAGTCCAAAATAACGTATTTTTGGTCACTTTTTATATCATGAAAAAATTTATAAAAAGCAATAAAAAAATCCGATCAATACAAATATGGTACCGCTAAAAACTTCAGATCACGGCACAAAAAATTTGCCCTCATACCGCCCCATACGCGGTGAAATAAAGTTATAGGGGTCAGAAGATGACCATTTTAAACATATACATTTTCCTGCATGTAGTTATGATTTTTTTTCCAGAAGCACAACAAAATCAAACCTATATAAGTAGGGTATCATTTTAATCGTATGGACCTACAGAATAAAGATAAGGTGTCATTTTTACCTAAAAATTTACTGCGTAATAACAGAAGCCCCCAAAAGTTACAAAATGGTGTTCTTTCTTCAATTTTGTCACACAATGATTTTTTTTTTCCGTTTTGCGTAGTTTTGGGGATAAAATGACTGTCACTGCAAAGGAGAATTGGTGGCGCAAAAATAAGCCCTCATATGGATTTTTAGGTGCAAAATTTAAAGGGTTATGGTTTATAAAAGGTGAGGAGGAAAAAAAAAGTGCAAAAATGGAAAAACCCGTGGTCCTTAAAGGAGAACTCCAGAATATAAAAATTGTCCCCCATACTGCCGGCAGTAAAAAAAAATAAAGATGTACATACCTTCCTTCGCTCCCTCGGGGCCTCCGGTAACTGGCTCCGGTCTCCGCCGCGATCCTCTTCCTGGTTGCCGGTAATCGGCGAGTCATACTGCACCAGCCACAGTGAAGTCCCGACCCGGCTGGCGATAGGCTGAGCGGCAGTGTGACGTTTTCGGCCTCGGCAGCAGGTGCCGGTGTAGTGAAGAGTTGTGTGTCTGACGTTCTCACACTGCCGCTTAGCCTATCACTGGCCGAGTCGGGACTTCGCTGCGGCCGGTGATTGGCTGAGCGCAGTAAGACTCTCCGACCACCAGGAAGAGAATCGTGGCGGAGACTGGACCCGGGGGAGCGAAGGAAGGCATTATGAATATTCATGCTCAACACTAGTACTGACAAGTCTCTCTCTGTAGAACAGTGTTTCCCAACCAGAGTGCCTCCAGCTGTTGCAAAACTACAACTCCCAGCATGCCCAGACAGCCAACATCTGTCCGGGCATGCTGGGAGTTGTAGTTTTGCAACAGCTGGAAGCACCCTGGTTAGGAAACAATGCTGTAGAAGCTGAAATAATCGCTATGTACATCCCACCCCCTGCTGTTTTAACCCTTTGTGGGCCTTTTATAGACACCATTGGCCCAGATTTATCAAACTGTGAGAGAATAAATGGAGATATTTTCCCACAGCAACCAATCACAGCTCGGCTAACGAGCTGTGGTAAAGTGAAAGCTGAGCTGTGATTGGTTGCTGTGTCCACGTTTTCTCTCACACAGTTTGATAAATCTATGTTGAGGACCACTGCCTTTTTCTGTGTGTGCAATAGATCACATAATGTGTATAAATTGCTATAAGCTATCTTGAGGTAAACCCATACAGTGAAGTACTGTGTAACCGTATTTGACTTCCATTTGGAGCACAATATAGCACATGACTGGGGTTTATTGTAGACAAAATGCCTGCCAGGGCCAAGAAACATAAGGTTTGCAGCTTTGTAAAACCACTCTTCCTGCTGCGGTTGGCATGGAATTAAATCCAAAACGTTCTTACACCTATTTTAAAACTCCGTGTAAACAGCAGTGGGATATGTGATGGATTTTGATAGAAATAACATAGAGAGCAGCTTCTGTTTGCTTACACACATACTGCGCTTCCTTTGGAGCCGTAAGATTCTATGAAGGATAGATGCACTGACAGGGCCTGTATACGGGACTTGGCAATGTACGAGGGGCTGGTCGGTCTATAATATATTCTGTTTCCAAACGACAAAAAAACAGTTAAAATAAAAAATAAATAAAAAAAAACACTGAGCACTTAACCTAACGCAGCATTAGTTTCCTTCAGCTCATTGTGGAGCGGCACGAGCTACAGAAGTGAGATCTGTCAGTTATTACAGCAGACAGGAATTCCAGCACAGCAGGTAATGACTTAACATTTTGCCGGTAATAAATAATGGATCAGCAGAGATTCATTAACAAAAGGGAAATAATCAACACGATGGCAGCTTAATATTGCCAGGTTTGGTTAAGAGCTGCCGCTGCTCACTAAGGGAAATTGTATATTCAAGTGGCTCATAGACAACTGAAAGAAAATGTCTGCAGCCCTAGAAGCTACACGGCAACCTGTCCTTTAAAATGTAAAAATTCTGGGGGGATTTATTAAAGGGGTATTCCAGGATTTTTTTTATTTGACTATGCTACAGGGGCTGTAAAGATAGTGTAATCCATAATATAGTGTCTGTACCTGTGTGTGACGGTTTTCTCACAATTCTTCTGCGATTTTAACCCCAATATTTATTTTTACCAGCATACAAAATGACTGTTGTCTCAGATTTTTCCCAGCTTGCAATGCGGCCGAGACCTGACATCACTAGTCAGCTGATGACAGGGAGCCTGTCTACTTCAATGGGTGGAGGGATCAATCTGCAACTAATGAAACAGCTGTAGGCACCCTGATTGAAAACCACAGGTCTTTTGTTTCAATGGGTGGGGTGGCTGATGTGTGGGAGGGAGGAAAATGGCATTGTGGGATTTGTAGTCAAAAAAACATAAGTCAAACAGGAAATACAAGTTCACAAATAGCTAGCCACAGTGTTATGGCAATCTCACAACATAGCCATTTAGCCCCAAGACAAGCGCAGATCCTTCCTAAGCATGTCCATTACTGCCTGCCAGGTACGTACTAAAATCACCTTATGCTGGATAACCCCTTTAAGGTTGGTATAGGTAAACAATTTTTCTACACCTTTTATTTTTGTGGTGGTAATGTGTACGTGCGGCAAATGCAAGGCATATGGCACTAGTACACATTCTTTTGAAATTACACTTCAGTACACCACTTTTTATTTTATTATATAAAAGTCTTTCTGGCTAACAATGTCACTGTAGATGTGGCTGCCTTGACTACTGCCTAAGATGTCTGACAAGCTTAGACTCCACGAAGACGACTTGGCAGCCGACCAACATATTTTATAAGAAGGCTCAGCTGGTGGTCAGAATGCTCAGGACTTGCCACACTTGTGCAGTGCCAAAATTGTTTTCCTGCAGCCCCTCTTAATCCAATTTTAAGTGCAGAGTTAAAGCCGCTTCTCACCTCTGATAATAAATAAAAGAAATAGACATGCGCCCTGTTCGATTGGGCTCTTGCCACCTGTTTAGTTAGCCTCCTCAGATAACGCTTTATAAAGTTGATATTTCTTGTATGGTATAAATGTGCACACTTGTCCAAAAGAGTGAAACGTCGGAGCCTTATTTATTTTTGGGTGTTTATGCAGTAGTATGTGGTGTCTTGTAATGTGTTTGGGCATGGTTTGTTAATAGAAGATACAGAATGCTCAGTCATTCATGCTTAGGCATGTTTACACTAGTGTCATATATATGGATGGATTTTTGCATCTGTATTATAGCTGGAAGTCCGAGCCTAACCATAGGTTGGATGAATGGAACTGGCAGCTGTCAATACAGGTCATCAGTTACATTCTATGGATGGGAAAATACATCTGTATTACTTTAGTGTGAAACTCACCTTTAGGCTGTATGTGACAGGTAAGCCATAGCACTATATATTTGCAAAATGGTGTACATGTAGCCTAGTGGTCTACCTGTAGTTAGTGGGCTAGGCCCAAAGCCTAATGTCCAGAATGGATTCTATGTATCCATTATTTTACATTTAAAGGGAACCTGTCCTAACTTTCATGCTGCCTGATCATCAGGGTGGTCCTTGGTGGCTTCTCTCTCATGATTGATAGATTTCTTCCTGTTTAGGGATAGGAAAAGATCTTTTAATGACGGTATGAAGGGCCGATGACAAGTAATGACAAGTTCCCTTTAAGTACAGACAAAAGCAAAGGTCTAAGAGAAGGCATTCTTATTAAATGACAAAAGTAGCAATCCCACGTGTCCTAAGATGACATGATGTGGGGACATGGACCCGCACCAGAGGGGAGAGGTTTTCTGGCACTTTTCTCCACATAAACATATATCTGACCATATTGATGTTAATCTAAAGATCTTAATGCCAAAGGAACATAATTTTGAAATCCTGGAATAAAAAAGTAGTAAAAGAGTTATGGAATAAATTGGTGACCATGGCAAGACATGGTATAGATGACCAATCGGGCACTAAACCTGCATGTAACATAGTTGAAAAGTTTTTGCATTGGCGGTAGTAACCTAAACTGCTTTGACTTGGCAGCCATATAGCTGGATTCAGATAAGGATGAACTTTCATAATGTATTCATTATTTATAAAGATTGCATCTATACTTTAAAGCACTCGTACAATTACTCAGTGTCCCCGGAGGTTGGTTAGGCACATTGCTAGAAACATCCATACCTTAAGAATCACTTCCAGCTGGTCATCTGTGTGCCGGCTATGCAATAATTTATCCAATTTTCCTCTGCTGATTGAGAGGGCTCTAATGTCAGAGGCCACTCCAGGAGTGAAGACGGAACACAGAGCTTGGATTGCAGCCAGACTCAGGAGCTGGGGTTAAGTGATAACAATGACTATGTTGTTAAATAATGTGATCGCTGGGACTCCTCCAGTAGCTGTTTAGGTGACCATACAAAGGTTAATTGGGTATAAAAATAAATGCAAAATCCTCCCCACAGCGCATAAGTAAGGCTTTGTAGGTATTTGCATGTAATAGGCCAGCATTGGCCATCTCTCCTATGAAATGATGGATATGCGTTTGTGGGTAAATATTTCAGAAATTCAGGGATGGTTTCTTAATTTAAAAAAAAGAAAAAATAAAAAAAAAAACTGAAGAAAGGCAGTCTTAGATAAAAAATGCAAAATTCTTCTAAAGGAAACAACTGATTTTTCTTGAGAAAATATGTCTGAAAATGCTTTTAATCTAAATTTAGTTGACTTGTAATTTACCTAATTCTAATGGTATATTTTTGTTGGTTCTTTTTAGGATGACAGTGATGGTATCCCATGGTCAGAAGAAAGGGTGGTACGTAAGGTGCTGTATCTGTCTCTCAAAGAGTTCAAAACTGCACAGAAGAGACAAAGCGATGACTGTATTAATGGGAGCTTCAAAACTCCAAAAGGTGAGTCCAAAATGATATCCCCATGTCACTACAATCCCTACTGATCTGGTTAAAAGGTTAAAATCCAGGTTATTTTATTAGTTTTTTTTAATTGACAAGTATTTAGCACTCTCATATTTTTCTGTAATTCACACTTGAATAGAGAGAACAATGCAAATATGTGGGCAGGTCTCCATTTAAATTATAATTAGGGCCGTAGCCTGGGGTAAAACACCCCTAATAAATACCCTTACGATATAACTTTAATTGTGCACAATGATAAAAATAATAAACCCAGCAAAAAAGAGGTTAAAACTAATTCCAGTTGGGACAGTAAACTGTATACGTGTTGGAAATATATACTCCAGTAGAAAAAGCACAGGCACTGCAGATACCTAATGTCCCACTGGATATGGTTTAAAATGTAAACACTATATAGGGGGAGATTTATCAAAACCTGTCCAGCCTAAAAGTTGCCCAGTTGCCCATAGCAACCAATTAGCACGCTTCTTTCATTTTTAACAAGGCCTCTGCAAAATGAAAGAGATCTGATTGGTTGCTATGGGCAACTGGGCAACTTTTCCTTTGCACAGGTTTTGATAAATCTCCCCCATTATATTGCCAGCCTCTACATGTCCCGCGGGTGTCCCGCATACTGTCAGTGAGGACAAGCTGGGAGTTGTAGTTTTGCTAATGCTATTGGAGATGTAAGCAGACAGCATACTGAGGGAGGGGGCGGAGACCTGCACAGTGAGGCCACGCCCCCTCCTTTTGAGAGGAAGTCAGACTAGTGAGCTAAATTAAAAGTATAATAAAAATAAATAAAGGTGCTAGACACATACAAATTAGATGTACATGGTCCGGATTAGGTACTGAGTGATATGTACCTAAGTGGATTAGGTACTGTTCCTGTTTTTCTGGTCCTCCATTGCTCACTGTTTCTGATGGCTTTTGGTTCAGGGATAAGACACCTCCATCTTGTTATATTTAACACAGTCCTGTCAGTAGGCAAATTAGGCTTTGGAGCCCTCTGCTAGAGCCCAGAACAGTTCAGCCCCTTCCCCAGATGGTCACTCCCCTCTGTGCATTGGTCACCTCTTCGACCAGTCACTTATCTGTCAATCAGGAGGGTAAAGGGCAGAGGTCAAGTCCAGGGGGAAAAAGTGTGGGAACTCACCCAAGATTTCCACTCAAGGGCTGGTCCTGCAGGACTTGAGCCCTGGTAAAAGGGTACCCCTAGTCAGCTCCAAAGCCTAGTTTGCATATCTTTTTAAACTCTAATATCTCAGCACTGTAGGTGTCAGTCAGCTAATAAGAGGTATCTGTGGATTTATGACCGTGTACAGCCATGCCCTTACTTTATTTCCTTACCTACTAACATGTCTGCCTTAATGACCTATTATGCACTGCACAGTATGGCACCTAAAATGTGTTTCACGAAGTCTAAAACCTTGCACTTTGTACAGAAGTTTGTGTAAGATTTCCTTAAAGTTTGTATTCTGGAGCCCTTACTTCTGGTTCTCTTGCTCACTTAAAGCTACTGCTGACCTGAAATACCCTTGGAGACAGCTCGCATGGAGATGAGTACTCTGGCATAGCTATTTTGTCCTCTTTTTAGCTCTGTATAAATAACCAAGGCTCCAAGTCATAAATCAATGCAGTGCTTCTGCCAACACCTATTACCATTTAAGCACACTGGAATGTATGCATTATATCAGGGACTCTGGTAGTATTTACATACAAAGATTTATGGCGCTCTTGTCTGCAAAATAGCATTATAAAGTGGAGCTACAAATGATCCCCTTGGTTACTATAACAAAGTGCAGACACACTTGTCTGCGTCCCAAGTTTGCAGCCGCTAACATAATAAAAGCAATGGTGTCTTAAAGCAGCAGAGCCAAATTTTATTATATTGTCCTCTGGACGTACAGTCTCACTGGATACACTGCTTTTCAAGTGTCAGTGGATGTGCCTAAATCCGTAACCTTTAAGAGCCATGAGAAAGTTTATCAAGCTTGTTTTAGGCCAAAGGACAGTCACTATGTAGCAGCCAGGCGTTTGCTTTATTCAGTCTAATAATACGTTCACAATGAGGTATCTCTGCTCACCAATTTCCGATCATCGTTTCTGCTTAGAGAATTAATCTAGTGGCCGCTGCTGAAATCCCTTGCGGTAGGACCGCACAGACCTGCGCTGTCGCATTGACAACAATGACAAGCTCATTCTTTCGTCAGATGGGAATGTGTCTACGGAAGGCCTATTCACAATAATGTTAAAAGAAAATGGTCAGTGTGTTCACCTACACTAAACCCAATACACTGGGTTGTAGTGTGGGTGTACAGGAGCCCAACAAGGGGTCACTTACTTACATATGTCCAGTATGTCCCCCAGAAGACCCCCTGCTGAATTCAGTGAATAGCACGCAGGGGGAGGGCTTCTCTGGCTCAATTTACATATTCATAGTCTGTGACTCTACATCCTAGTGAAGTGGAGTCCCAAAGCCCTGCCCCCTGCATGCGATTCACTGAATTCAGCAGAGAATCTTCAGGGGGACCTACTAGACATATGTAAGAAGGTACCCCTCATTGGACTCCTGTTCACCCACACTATAACTCAATGTATTGGGTTTAATGTGGGTGAACAGGCTGACAGTTTTCCTTTAAAGGGGTAATCCAATTAATTCTATTAACAAAAAATATTAATCCTTCCAGTACTTAATTAATCCTTCAGCTGCTATATGCTCCACAGGAAGTTCTTTTCTTTTTGAATTTCCTTTCTGCCTGACCACAGTGCTCTCTGCTGACACCTCTGTCCACTTTAGGAACTGTCCAGAGCAGGAGAGGTTTCCTAGGGGGATTTGCTCCTACTCTGGACAGTTCCTGACATGGACAGAGGTGTCAGCAGAGAGCACTGAGGTCAGGCAGAAAGGAAATTCAAAAAGAAAATAACTTCCTGTGGAGCATACAGCTGAAGAAAAGTACTGGAAGGATTAAGATTTTTAAATAGAAGTAATTTACAAATCGGTTTAACTTTCTGGCACCCAAAAAAATAAATAAATAAAAATAAACTGTTTTCCACTAGAGTACCCCTTTAACTACTCTATTTTGTATGGTAAAAAAAAAAAAAAAAAAGAAATGAAAAAAGTTAGTGGAAGTTAAAACATTTCTAGTGTTAAATGGGACATTTATAGCATACAGCAGCATCTTTTTTTAACATCCATTATCCTTTCAAGTATATAAAACATATATGTTAAAAAGAAAAAAAGGCAGCGTGAACCCAGCCTAAAAGTAATGAGTAAAAATGTAAAGCCCATCCAGGTACGCGGATAAAGGTCATGCTGGAGTGCTAGCAGGCATGACAGGTCAGAGATTGTTGATTGTTCTCTGATACACATGGCTGAGAATGTTCTCCATGTTCAGGTGCCCTGGGGTTCTCCTCCGAGGCAGCGGTGCTGGAATGTGGCCATGGGTCAGGTGTCCAGGTCACATCTAAGGCCACAGCAGCTTGTTTGTACTGGTGGGACGAGGCTGTCGAGGGTCCTTCTTGGAGTCCTCAGTTTATTAAAGCAGCTGTTTTTGTTGGCATCATTGTTGGCCATTTGGTTTGTTTTTCTTAAACAGTCTGCCTTATTGAGCAGCTTTCTGGCCTTTTCACAATGCCCCATCTTTAAACCTGCAATATGTATCAATGCTCGTTATTTTACTGGTTCTTTCCTGTTTGTCTAGGTTTTTATTATTCCCTTTGTGCGTAAATGTAGTATGTTAATAAGTGGTGTTGGAGTGCTGAGCCCTGAAAGGACTAACCTTTGGTTAATGCTGTGATGTACCGTCGTCTTATAAAATACCGCAGGTAATAAAGGATATAACTACTCTTCGGTGAATACTAAATTCATTTTTGTAGACTCAATGACAGCAGTTAAAATTAGAAGCTCTGCCAAATGGCCCTTTCAATAATGTTTGTGTTGCGTTCACCAGCCTCTAATATTTGCGTTACATAAATATCATTAGATGTCGTAACAAAGAGACCCAGCCATGATTAAAGGAATGATCATCTCTGGTTCATAGGACTATTAGGTTACCGTGGCTATAAAGCTATTTGGAATGGGGTTTATTGTGAGACAGGCTTCCTTCTTACCATGAGCAATATAGAAAGCATGTTAGGCTTGTGTGTTTATTGGCACCAGTTATATTGAAGAATCTCTGTTAGTATTGGATGAGATCTGGTAACAGCCTTAAGCTAAATACTGTAAAGAGGTGTGCAAAAGGTTACGTACAGTGTATATATGATATAATATACACATGCTACAATATTGTGTATACAAATAAAATGTCTAGGCAGCAGTCTGGACATATTAGAACTCTTAGTACTGTGTAGACTTAGAAGAACAACATTACCTAAACATGACAGTCATCATTTTGTAAAAACCATTGTCTTATAATAGGCATTCACAGTAATAACTGCAATTTGACCACACTGTGTGAAAAAGTCCTTACAAGCCATGGTGTGTGTGTGTGTGTGTGTGTGTGTGTGTGTGTGTATATATATATATGTATGTATGTATGTATATGTATATATATATATATATATATATATATATATAATATTATATAATATTTTTATTTTTTTATTGGAGGTGAATGTGGTCATAGGTTATCTGTATGGCTTTCTCCTTTCTGCAGTGTTGTGTGTGCACTAAGGTCAGTCTGCCAGCCCTCCGTGCCAAACATTAATATTCATGGGTGAAACTATAGCCACGGGGCCCATTTAGGTGCAAAAGTATTAATTACTTTTTTCTAAGGAATTCCAAGTTGGTGGCTTTCTGCTGTAGATTTATTTGCGAACTTCACACTTCGTTTTTTACATACGGGTGCCGGATCCGGCTGCGGGAGGGGAAAACCGGGCGCTCCCGTACCCCAGCCGGATCAGCCCGTAAATCCATTTACTTTAATGAGCCGTCCGGAGTCAAACGGTGACTCCGGTCGGCTCAGTTTTGACCCGTATCCGGTTTTGTGACTGGACCTAAAACCGTAGTACACTACGGTTTTAGGTCCGGTTGGGAAACCGGATAGGGGTAAAAAATGAGCCGACTGGAGTCACCGTTTGACTCCGGTCGGCTCATTAAAGTAAATGGATTTACTGGCTGATCCGGCTGGGGTACGGGAGCACCGGTTTTCCCCTCCCTCAGCCGGATCCGACACCCGTATGTGAAAAACGAAGTGTGAATGCAGTCTAAGTTAGTGGTGCTCATAGAAACATTGAAGAAAAAGACAAGCGCGCTCACCACATAAGTTGCTTCATCTGTGCTTCATCTGTGCAGTTTATTTGAAATCATCCAGATACAGAGACAAATGTGCAGGGGGACGACAAAGGCTTCGTCCAAGTACACCTCCCTCCTTTGTTGTCCCCCTGCGCATTAGTCTCTGTATCTGGATGATTCCAAATAAACTGCACAGATGAAGCACAGATGAAGCAACTTATGTGGTGAGTGCGCTTGTCTTTTTCTTCAATGTTTCTATGAACACTGTGCTTTTTGTCTATACAAGTTTTGCACCACCACTACCTGTGAATTACAGAGCTACTGCCAACAGTTTTTTTTTTTTGAAGGGGTCATGATTCAAAACATCGCCACGCTGCAGTGCCAGGTAGTTTTTCTTCTCATTGGATGTATTAGTGGTGCGCTACATCTGTCCCAAGGCAAGCTAAACTATTGGCTCAGTGTGCCTTGAAAGAAACAATGAAAAGAGAACAAAAAGTGCTCCCTTGTGTGATACCTTTTGAATAAAATAAGTTAAATCTGGTGAGGCAAGGATCAACTCGTAAAAAGTATATAAATACTGTAATATATAAACAAAAATAAATATGCCTGCAAAACATCAATTTAATAATGATCCCTAGATAACATAAGCAAATTGTTGTACATAGTATATTGAATTGAATTGATTTTTTGCAGGTATTTTTAGTTTAGCTTTTTATATATTTCGGTATTTATATATTCTATGCCGGATATTATTTATAGGTATTATTTTTTTCATTATTTTTTATGATTGTTACTCTTTATATGTACATATATATGTTAGCATTCTTTGTACTTCCGAAGAAGAAACTGTAGTGACTGTAGGCAGTAATGCATAGAGCATCACTGCTTAATTTACAGAAGCAGAGACTTCGGTCAAAATGGCATAGTGACATTGTATGCCTCTCTGCTCAGTGAACATCAACAGGGGTCCATGTGCCGAGTGGTTACTTTTCAGGAAGCATAGGCAAATAGACTGAAGGACTCCACTCCTGAGAGGCACAAAGCCGGTGCTAGGGCCACAGCATATCAATTTGAAAACCGTATGGAACCGTGCAGAAGGTTTTGGACTTTGCACATGAGAAGTGCACACCGAAAGTTTTTTTTTTTTTCTTGAAATTTCAATCAAATAAGTGAAATTTTATTCATGATGGAGTGAAAAGTTAAAAACGTATACGTTTTTTTTTTTTCTTAAAAAACAGATTCAACTGGACATGTTTTCAACTTTGTACACACGTTTTAATACAGTTTAGTCCGGTTTTGAGGAATCCGTTTTTCATCACAAACCTGATAGGGGAACTGTATTGCAAAAATGTGGTGTGAATCCAGCCTCACCCTGTGGCTTGCTATATTGGTAAACAGTACCATTAAGAGTACCCTGTTCTGTTACTGGTTACGATCTATGAAGTCTTAACAGTTTCTTGCTAGGTATAAATATGTCATCTCTTGCTTTATGTATTTAAATTACCGTATATACTCGAGTATAAGCCGACCCGAATATAAGCCGAGGCCCCTAATTTCACCCAAAAATCCCAGGAAAAGTTATTGACTCGAGTATAAGCCTAGGGTGGGAAATACATCATCCCCCCTGTCATCATCCAGACCCCCGTCATTAACACCCTCATCATCATCACCCTGTCATCATCACCCTGTCATCATCCCCCCTTCATCATCCCCCCTTCATCACCACCGCCTGTCGTCATCCCCCCTTCATCATCCCACACCCCCCCCTTCATCATCCCCTTGTCATCATCCCCACCCCCCTTCATCATCCCCTTGTCATCATCCCACACACCCCCTTCATCATCCCCTTGTCATCATTTCCACCCCCCTTCATCATCCCCTTGTCATCATCCTCTTGTCATCATCCCACACCCCCCCTTCATCATCCCCCTGTCATCATCCCACACCCTCCCTTCATCATCCCCTTGTCATAATCCCACACCCCCCCCCCTTCATCATCCCCTTGTCATCATCACTACATGTCATCATCATCACTGCTTGTCAATGTCTGATAAAGTGGTCTTCAACCTGCGGACCTCCAGATGTTTCAAAACATCAACTCCCAGCAAGCCCGGGCAGCCATCGGCTGTCCGGGCTTGCTGGGAGTTGTAGTTTTGAAACCTCTGGAGGTTTGCAGGTTGAAGACCACTGCGGCCTTCGACATCATTCAGCCCCCTCTCACCCCCTTTAGTTCTGTACTCATCTCCGCTCGGCGCTGGTCAGTTGCTGCAGGACTGTCCGGTGGGGAGGTCGTCCGGTGGGATAGTGGTTCCAGGCTGCCATCTTCACCGGGGGGGCCTCTTCTCCGCGCTTCGGGCCCGGAATAGAGGCGTTGCCTTGACGATGATGCAGAGGGACGTTGGTAATGAACGAACCTCTGCGTCGCCGTCAAGGCAGCGTGACTATTCCGGGCCCGAAGCGAAGAGGCCCCCCCGATGAAGATGGCAGCCCGGAACCACTATCCCACCGGACGACCTCCCCACCTGACAGTCCTGCAGCACCGGACCAGCGCCGAGCGGAGATGAGTACAGAACTAAAGGGGGTGAGAGGGGCTGGATGATGTCGAAGGCCGCAGTGGTCTTCAACCTGCGGACCTCCAGAGGTTTCAAAACTACAACTCCCAGCAAGCCCGGACAGCCGATGGCTGCCCGGGCTTGCTGGAAGTTGTAGTTTTGAAACCTCTGGAGGTTCGCAGGTTGAAGACCACTGAGGGCAGAGAGTTCACTCGAGTATAAGCCGAGGGGGGTGTTTTCAGCACGAAAAATCGTGCTGAAAAATTCGGCTTATACTCGAGTATATACGGTATGTGTACTAAATGCTGAACCAGAAATTTCTGCAGCTTCAGGAAAGGACTCTGAAGTATAGTCAATTCCATGAAAACTGCCTCCCCCAACAAATAGGGGATGCCTCTACCTTAGAATTTAGAACTGTCTAGGTCAGTTCATCTCAATGTAGTTTGTTAATGTTTTCATTATTTTTGCCCGTTTTGCAGGTTTTCTTCTTAATGGTCAGTCAAAAGGATCAGGGCAGTCCTCAGAAAACGAGAAGGATGACACGTCTCAAAGTTCTTCAATCGCTAATAGTGTAACGTCTTCGGATTCAGAAGATGGGCCTGTCAGGAAGAGGTTGGTCATGTTTATATATTAATCTGATAGAATAATGGCAATGAATATTGCTGTATGTGTTTTATTGTGTTGCATAATAGATTGGTACATAGAATTTGAAAACTGAGGGGGCGTGCTTACATGTATTCCTACAATATTTTTTAATATACCCTTAGGGTAGGGTCTTGTGCTGTATTTCACTGCTACCCATTAACTTTAATGGGTAGGGAAACACGCAGCAGTCAATACGTAGCAAAATATGACATGTGTGACCTTACCCTTAGAAAGGAAATGTAGTCACTATTAGTGCCTATGAAATCAATAGCTCCATTGTGGGTATGAGGCGGTATTAGTTGGGATATTGTTCCGCTGGTCTGCTGACGTACACCACAACGTTAGTTTAGCTTCAGGTGTGAGAGTGTAACTTAAAGGGTAAATGTTCCGAATGCTGTTTTTGCGCTGCGGGGGTCGGTCATGCCCCTCATGACATCCCAGCCGTCACGCCCCCTCCCATAGACTTGCATTGAGGGTGTGTGGCCTTGATGTCACGAGGGGCATGGCCTACCCCCGCAGCGCAAAAGCAGCATTCGGAACATTTACTTCCGAATGCTTGCCATTGGAGTACCCCTTTAATTCTTCTAACCATTATTCTATCGCAATGTCTTGTACCCTTTTCTTCTGCATTTACAAACAACCTGGGGGTTCTCAACACCACCAGTATGAGATGCAATTGACTAACAGTTGTAGTATTTTCTATACTGACTGACATGGCTTATGACAGGACTCCTCCATCTGAGACTTCACACGTGTCCTTCTAAGGGTACGTTCACACATACGCAGATTTGATGGGCAAGATTTTCTGCTGCAGATTTTAATATAAACTGAATGAGCACAGCTTCTAATCTGCAGTTACAAATCCTGCGCGTCAAATCTGCACAAGATCCTGTATGTGTGAACGTACCCTACTGGTCTATTCACACGTACAGTATTCTGCGCAGATTTGATGCACAGTATTTTCTGCTGCAGATTTCAATGTAAACTGAATGACTGAACACAGCTTGAAATCCTGCGCATCAAATCTGCCCAGAATACTGTACGTGTGAATAGACCCTAAAGGTGATAAACAGCCGATGAGCAGCCAAAACATAGTGAATAGTATTGATTCTCTTGTTACAATGACGCCTGACAAGTGATGGGATATATTAGGCAGCAAGTGAACAGTCAGTTCTTGAAGTAAAATGATGCAAGCAGAAAAAGGGCAACTGTAAGGATCTGAGTGACTTTGACAAGATCCAGATTGAGATGGCTAGGTGACTGGATCAGAGCATCTCCAAAGTGGCAGGTATCAAAGGTAGATCCCATTAGTACTTGCCGAAAGTGTTCCATGGGTACCAAAGTCTCAATAATGATCATAGGGTGGGTGAATACTAGCCTGTCTTGGCCGAACCCACAGAACTACCCAAAAAAAGTAAATTCTGAATATGATAGAATGGTATCAGAACACACAGTATATCACAGTTTGCTGCGTAGCCCCGTCCACCGCTAATAGCACCTACAAGGGGCATGTAAGCATTAGATGTGGGCCGTGGAGTTATAGACAAAGGTAGCTTGGTCTAGTGAAACACATTTTCTTTTACACGGGTGACTGGGTATGTGAAACTTATTTACCTGGGGCAATGATGGGTCAGGGCGCATTATGGGAAGAACGCTAGCTAATGGGGGGGGGGGGGGGGGGTGTTTTGATGCTTTGGGTTGTTCTCTGCTAATAAATCTTGGGACCTGACATTCATGTGGGCTGTATTACTTTGACACATATCGCATACATAAACATTGTATCGGACTGTGTTTACCCTTTCACAGTGTCTAATGGCAGTGACCTCTTCAGCAAGATGATGCTCCCTGCTATGCTGCAAAAAATGTTCAGAAAAGGTTTAACCCCTTCACACAGAAAGCCGGAATATATAATCTTTCACTGTTAATTGATTGCTTATAATAGTCCTCTATGAGTACTTAAAAAGTGTAAAATACGTATAAAAAAAAAAGTCCCACCCTTATAACTGTCCTCTTTTCCTATTCTATAAATACATTTTAAAAAAAAGGTAAAAAAATAAACCTATTTGGTATTGCCGCACGGAATTGTCCGTACATTTTAAAATTCTAATTGTTCTGATCCGACATGGTGAACAATGCAACTGTTGCAACAACAGCAAAAAAAAATCCAAAATTGCTGATTTATGGTCACTTATGTGAAAATAATCATAAAAAGTGATTGAAAAGTCCAATCTAACCCCAAATGGTACCAGTAAAAACTACACATCACAGTACAATGAATAGCCCTGATACAGCCTCTTATGGTGTATAAAAATGCTTTTTTAAGCATACTTATGTTCTTTAAAAAGTTTTTTTTTTTTTTTTTTTTTATTTGAACAGAATAAAGAGAACATGTCATATTGTCTGTGAAATGCACTGCAAAAAATGAATCCCACCCCCTCCACATTTTTTTGCCTAAGATGTTGTGGTAAAATGAGTGATCTTTCTGGGCTCTCTCCCTTGTAGCCGTGACATCTCATCACATTCAAATCTCCCGTCCCTGCTGCCCCTCCCTTCCTGTCTGCTTAGCAAAAGACCAGAAATATGGATGGGGGAGCTCATATTACTACTTAATAGATTTTAAGGTAGAAAGTTCTCAGGCACAGTAGTTTCCTTCAGAACAGACTCGCTGCTGTTTTATCTGAGAAACACTTCCTTCTGCCTTAAAATCTAATGAGCCATAATATAAGGTCCCCTTTTTTACACCTAAAGGGTCAAGTCCTCAGCAAACAGGAGAGGAGGGGGAGCAGGTAGGGAGCTTTGCTTACAGTAAGTGAGACAGGACGTCACAGCTGTAAGCCAGATAGCTCAGCTGAAAAGGAGAGATCTGTGCAGTATGGCTTATAACACTAGATTAGTAAACTGCTTTATTATACTTTTTGACACCACACACAGGTTGTTTATTTTGCTGGACACCCCCTTTAAGGTGTTAAGGAACTTGATAAAGGCTTCAATGTGTTACTCTTTATTAGTTTGTCTGTGGCATGTGCTGGAAAAAACAAGCCCAATCCATGAAAGTACCATTTTGCCATTTGCCAAGGATCTCCTACGAACTCATTTATGTGGGTCACAATGAAGGTTTTGCCTCAATGGGTCAAAGCTGTGCTGGCACTATGGGGTATCTATACAGTGTTAAGCAGATAGTTTTAATGTTCTGGTATATAATTGTTATGAAAAGTTTTTTCTGTTAGGCTTAGGAAAAGTGTTTCTGAAAATGTAATTAGGCCATAAATAAAACTAAATATAATGCAATGTAGTCTTTAGGCTTTCTACTTTTAATGTGGTCAAAACTGAACTTTTGTGCATGTATTGTACAGATAGACAGACATAATGTGTGACCTGTTACAGAACAAATATAATCTCAGTTTAATTGTGAGAATTCAGTCAATTGTGTTGCTCGCCTTGCGCCGAGAAATCGGCATGAAAGTGCAGTGAAATGTGTGAAAAGCATTGTTGACTGACTTTTCATCGCTGTCTCCATTTAAATGGTGTAATTGATGCCATGGTGGAAATCTGTGTGCAGACGCTGGCTCAGAAATTGCTTTTTCAGTTGGATCAAACCTAAATGGCTAGTGAAAAGCTAATATTCATTCCTTGCCTGAAGTCTGTCTGGGGACCCCTAGCTGCTTGGGAAATGTGCCATGCTTGCGCCTTCATAGCCTTTGCCAAAGCTAATAGGGGTTAAGGTAGAAGAAAAAATACACATCTAAACTCCACAAGGAGAAGATGGAATATGCTGAAGATTCCTTCTGGAAATAAAATAAGCTTGTTGCATTATGATATTAAGTATCAGCTGAATGTCTAAATGATGTAGCAGCAATGTCTGATTGGAAAAAAAACTTTACTACCACCAGTGTACTTTACGGCATCGTTCGACCGACCATGGATGCCAAATGGTTTGCCTGACTGTACTTGTTGGCTGCTGTGGATTAAGTGATTTTACAGACAGCAGAAAAACAGACCCAAAAAATAAAAACGAGCCCCAAAACATTTTCATATGAGATTATAATTAAAGGAGTACAACAAAAATAGAGAAACCTAGCCGCACAGCCACCATTTGTATTTTGATCTACTTGCTTCTCAGCATAATTTCAAAAATGGACAGGTTTGCTGGGAAGAAAGTAGATCAAAATACAAATGGTGGATGTGGGGCTATGTTTCTGTTTCTCTATTTTTGTTGTATAATTAAAGGAGTACTGAACGTATTGTTTAGATACGTTTTATAGATATGAACTGTTAAGATATGACACCAAGTTACTTTTTTATTTTTTTTTACGCATACGCCCTTGACCATGCAAAGTCCAGAATTGCATATTTTTGGTCACTTCATATACCCCCCCCTGACCTACGAAGGCCCCGACATACGCTCATTTCAACATACGTTGGCCTCTCAGATCATGTTGAAGGCAGCATTAACATACGATGCTTTTGTATGTCGGGGCCATCGTATAAACGAGCGCAGACTGCTTCAGCTTCTGACGGATAGCTGTTTACGGTGCCCCGTGTGGTCCGCTGACGATCACTTACCTGTCCTCTGGGCTCCGGAGCTACTCTTCGGGATTCCGTGCATCGTCGGCGCTCTCCATCGTCGTCATCACGTCGCTGCGCACGCCGTCCCATCATCCAATAGGACCGGCGTGCGTAGTGACATGATGGCGGCGACGGAGAGCAAGGATGCCAGGGAAGCAGAGGCCTTGCCGGAGCATCGGGGACACCTCGGGGACGCGGCGACAGCGATGGAAGGCGACATCCAGGGCAGCGGTGACTGTCCGGAGCGGCGGGGACACGTCAGTATAACCTCCAATACCAGTGGACTTCAACCTGCGGTGCTGCTGGGTGTTGTAGTTTTGCAACATCTGGAGGTCCGCAGGTTGTAGTCCACTGTCCTATACTTTAAATTTCACGGATCCCTCAACATACCATGTTTTCAACAAACGATGATCCATTTGGAACGGATTACCATTGTATGTTGAGGGACCACTGTACTATAAAAAGCAATCAAAAAGGCACAGCAAAACAAAAATGGTACCGATTTAAAAATGACACATCAAGGGACAAAAAAATTTACCTACATACATCGCTGTATATGGAAAAATAAAAAAGGTATAGGGGTACAAAAAATTATTATAATTTTAAGTTGTAAAATAAAATAACGCCTATATAAATTGCGTATCAATGTAATTGTATGGAACTACAGAATAAAGATAACATGCCATTTTTACCAAAAAGGGCACGGTGTAGGTATTGAAATCCTCAAATTTACAAGAAGGTGAGAAGGAAAAAACGAAAATACAAAAATTCCTTTGTCCTCGAGGGGTTAAGGGTAAATTTTTGTTTATACGTGGCCATTTTTTTGTGAAAAATTTTAACTGTTGGCATTTTTATTAAAACTCTTAATATATTAAATGATTTTTAAAATGAACTGTATGTTAAAAATGAAGTTATCGTTATTCTGACAGTATGATTATGGCGATGCCCAATTTAAATATAACTCTTTATGGTTAGTTCACTACCCACCACCAGTGCCCCTGACAGCCATAACTTTTATTTTAAGTTTTTGTCTGTACACATTGTGTGCAGGCTTTTTTTTTTTGAAAGACAAGCTGTACTTTTTATTGGTATGTTTTGCGATACATGCTACCTTTTGATTATTTTAATTACACCTTTTTGACCTAAATTAGCAGTTTTTGCTCTTTTGTTGTATGCAGATCACTGTGCAGAATAAATAACATTATTGTTTTGTAGTAAAAGTCTTTACGAATGTGGCGGTACCTATTGTTTAGGATTTTGAATTCTTTTTTTGTGATTATACAGTGCTTTATTGGGAAAGGAGCATTTTAATTTTATTTACATTTTATTATTGAAAACCTTCAAATTATTTTGATGCTTTTTACTTTTTCCCTGTTATACTATACTTCAGTTCATCTGTACTGCAGCATAGTATATAACTGTCAGAATGCACTGACTGTTTGACTGTGAGAGTCAGCCTATGGCTAGACCTCACAGGCTTTCATACTTGGCAGACGGGAGGCCATCTACTGGCATCCTGCTGCCATGGCAACCATCAGAACCCCGCGATCACATTGTGGGGTCGCCAAACGGAGACAGCGGGAGCCCCCTCCTCTTGTCAGTCTTATAGATGGCGTGGTCAGTGCTGACCACCACATCTGTAAGGTTAAAGCTGCTGAGACCAGCGTTATCTCTGTCTTGGCAGTTGCCACAGGATCCCCGCTGTGATTGACAGCTGGATCTAGCCACCGATCTCCTGCTCCAAATCCTAGAGTGCATATAAAATACATGACTTATCCTGTTGTGGGAACGTACCCATAAGCCCTCTAGCGGGAAGGGGTTAAAGAGGACCTTTGGCCAACCCCACAACTATGGATGTCCTGATCATATGATCAATAATACAAAGTAATTTTTTTTGTCAGGTTGGAGTACATCTGCACGTTTTTTGAACTTTCTCCCCTTAAAGAAAAACTTAATCCACAAAATGTCAAATTTTCCATAATGAGGTTGGCCCACAGCATGTCCCATTTTCTTTTGAACTTTGGACATTGATTTGTTGGGGATACATCTGAACTAAAAGCAGTATACCCTCCTTACCAGTCCCCTGCTACCATATCTTTCCTGGCTCCCTGCTGGTCTCCTACGGCGTCTTAATGATGACACATCATCACTTGAGATGCGTGAACAGAGACCGGTGATGGTCAAAAACAGCCGAGCGGGCTTAACGTTTACTGATCACATCCTTAATGACAGCTGCTTCCATTCATGTAAGTTTACCCTTTGCAAGGTGATCAGTTATTTTGTTAGCAGTATACTATATATAGTATATAAACATTTTTGTTTTTGTGATGTGTTCTCACGGACTCCTGTCCCTACTTTTGCTGATGGTTCTAGGTTTTCTGGGTACGTGGTCTATGGGGAACAGTCTGTTTCTTGTAAATGTCAAGCAGCGCGGACACGTTGTCATCGGGACAGCCTTGAGGGCCTGTTCAGTGTTAGGTCACAACTGCTGAAGTCAAGAGTTTGTGGTGTTCTGTCAGATGCTAAAAATTCATGAGTCTTCAGGTTTTAGCCACTGGCTTCAAATACAGTATATGTGACAGACGGGCTTTAAAATAGAACTGTTCTCTAAGAATACTCTTCCAGAGTCTGTGGAACTGATGATCAATTCTGACCATAGTTTGACAAAACATGTTACCATGAGCTACTTGATAAGGTGTATGTGTGCGCACACCCCTTATCATAACATCAAATGTCTTATACTGTTTGTCTTATTGTATCTCACTATCAGCTGGGAAACTTAGCAGCGATTGTCTTCTATTTAGCCTACCTGAGAGAGTGCATGTCATTGGTTTCTAGTGTAACTCGTTCCTGTGGCTTACACCTAAATTTGACCTATCTTTACTGCCCCATTCTGTCCCTTGCAGACAGGATTACATTTAGGATAGAAGTTTTACCATTGTTGAACCTAGTAATAAGTTACTGATCCAACATTGGTAAACTTCTATCCTAAATGTAATCCTGTCTGCAGGGTAGAGAATGGGGCACAAAAAATAAGAATTTCCTAGAGCACAGTGCTAACAGGACCCCAGTATTTTCATTTTCAGGGGTCAGGGTGACTTTCTAATCTGATGTCTGAAATAAAGTTGCTAAAAACTTTGCAAAGCCCTTAAAAATGTATTCAATCAAACCTATGCTTCATTTTTATGCCAAACAAGTCTGTCATTAAAAAAATTGTCATATCATTTTGACCAATATGTCTCGCCCATGCCTCGCCCCAAGGGACTTTGGTGTCTTCAGCATTCTCAACAGTGGTACAATTGTTATAACTATGGGGAAAGTGCCAACCCCCTTTTTATGGTAGTATTTCATTTAAAATATATTGCTATGTCTACACCTTAATTTTCATTTGAGTTATTATCCTTCTTTTGGGGCAGGTCTTGCTTACAGCTGTAAAGCTTCCTTTTATGTCTTGTTTAGATTGAGATGGCAGATCTCCCAGTATCACAATAGCAGCACAGGAAAATCTTCTCATCTCCCAGGAATCCATTTTTGGCATGTCATTATTCACATAGTGTACTTTGGGCAAGTGAAAGGTTTCTGTCTGTCATAATGCACCCAAACAGTGTACCTGTATGCCTCAAAATGCAGTGCGAATGGTGCTTAGCAATTGGTGAAAATGGCAGATTATCTTTTGATTCACGGAATCGGGGAACTCTGTATCATGCTCAGAGCTGCAGACATGGGCAGCGAAAAAAAAGATTTATTTCTCTCAGCCAATGGCCATAGAGGTCATTGCTGAGCTGCAGCATGCATGCCTCCTCCCTCCCCTACCCCTCCATCCTTGGTTTCCAACACTTAAGCCATTTTCACACATCTGGAGATTTTGGAGTCCTGTTGAATTCAATGGGATTCTGCTGCGTTGTGCACAAGTCAGGAATTTACGCTCCAGATGTTTCTGGCATGGAAATTCGGTTTTGCATGTCCACAGAAAGAATGAAGAGGATTGTGAGAGGAGCAGACATGCATGCTGCAGCTCAGCCCAGCCTCTATGGATCCTGAGCTTAGAAAGAAAACATGATAACTTTGGCTTATAACTTTGAAAACAGCAATCCGCTAAGAGAACTGCCCATGTCTGCAGCTGTAAAATTTATTGTACTATTCTTAAGATGCAGAATGCCACTTCCTTTGCCAAGCTTTCGCATGTAAGCATGACCTTGATGCAAATGAAGATTCGATGGAGGAGGAACAATCAGGGCATCTAAACAAAAGAGCAGACACAATTCATGAAGTATGTGAAAGTATTTCCAGATTTAAAATCTGCTTACTATTTTATTGTCTCGGGATATCAAAGGTATCACTATGGAACATGGTTAAAGGTGAAATCCAGTATTTAACTTCTTCCCTATCCATGCTTGTCATTGTGCATCTAACCCTATGCCTTCTGTTCTCTCGTGGTAGGATTTTTCTTGGGGAGAAAGGTGTGTTGGTCAAGTGACGGTGTGTTTAGTACTGAACATGTGGAAATTCCTCAGCTCTCAAATATATGTATTAAATCTCCTGAATGTTGATCTTATTTATTTTGTTCTTTAGGCCAAGGCTGCAAGCACAAAGAAAATTTGCCCAATCCCAGCCAAACAGTCCGAGCACAACCCCCATTAAAATTGTGGAGCCATTGCTACCCCCTCCAGTTACTCAAATATCTGACCTCACCAAACGCAAGCCCAAGACAGAGGATTTCCTCACATTTTTGTGTCTTCGAGGTAACGTTCTCTCATAATAACTTTAAGTAACAAATTTGTGATGTCATTTTCATGTGTTAACTCAGATTCTGCTACTCAAATATATAACCTAGCTGAAGCTTATGATTTTTTTTTTTTTTACAGTTCTTAAAGGAAATCTGTCATCAGAATCACCTGCACTAAATCTGTTAAACAGGCTTGTAGTGCGGGTGATCCTGATTAAAACGCTTCTTACCTCATTAAAAACTGTGCAGCGGTTTGCCCGATATCTTTTTTAGTTATATGGTATTCCCAGGCTTGGGACTCAGTGGGAGGTCTGCAGCATCAGCACGGACTCGCTTACGTCATTTTCGCCGGGCGGAGCAGCTGCCCGGCTCATGAATATTCATGGCTGCCTCATCGCAGTCTTCCTCCTGGTGTAGGTCACGTGGGTAGCGCCGCACACCCGGAAGCGGCATTCTCCTGCATATCTATCTGTGCAGGAGAACGCCGCTTCCGGGTGTACGGCGCGTGGCGCATGCGCGGTGCTACCCACGTGACCTACACTGAGGAAGACTACGATGAGGCAGCCATGAATATTCATGAGCTGGGCAGCCGCCCCGCCCGGCGAAAATGACGTAAGCGAGTCCGTGCTGATGCTTTAAAAAGTCTGTCTAAAGGTTCATGCAGGTTACAAAGCCCACATGTACATAGATTGTACGGCAGCGCTCATGGGCCATATAGGTCTTTATTATAGAGATGTACAGCTGCCTACAGCTGTGTATCTAGAGGAGAATACCTCCATATTATCCATATAGACATGCCAAGAATTTATTCTTGGATTTAGTTGTAAAATTAAAATTTATGAAAAAAAGTGCTCAGAATCTGCACTCTTGTTGACCTCGTTCACACTTGTATTTTGAAATGCAGAATCTTTCAGCTGTAAATGATGCTCAGAGTTTAAGTGTCAAAGAGGCTGTGCTGGGCCTCCTTCTGCCCTGCCGGGTGTTCACTTCCAGGCACTGAGCTATGCACATCATTTAGTCACACCAGGGAGGGTTGAGGGGAAGAAGGACACTCAGCATAGCCTCTTTGACACCTGAGCTCTTAGCATAATTTACAGGGGACAGATTCCCGTCAAATTGTTTGTCCAGGAAAGCCAAATTTTGCTCCAGTGCTGGGAGTGGTTTAAAAATAATAAACATACTGTACTTCCCTGGTCCCTGCAGCTGACACTTCTGGTCTCTTGCTGGACTCTGCTTTTACCTGGTTCTGTGTCATCCTGACACCACAGGACCAGCCTGACTGCAGCGGTTTCCTACCGCAGTCAATGATTGGCTAAGTGGGAAATCCTGTGTGGTTGGGACGACACAGAACCTGGAAGAAGTAAAGACCAGCGAAGAACAAGGAGCGCCAGCACTGCAGGTGTGGAGGAGGTGAGCACAGCATGTTTATCATGTTTAAACACAGCCCCAAATGTTGTTTGTTTTAATGTATCATTTCTCCCATTGCATATACAAATACTGATTCATAACATGGCTGCCATACAAATCCTTTGTTTCTAGGCTCTATTAAATTATATGACCAGAAAGCATGCCTGTTGTAAAAATAATTCTATATTTGGGGGTTATTCAGTACAAATATAAATAAATAAATATATATGCTGTATATGGATTGTGAATATGCAGGACTCGGTGAGGCCTTAGTGCAGTGTTTCCCAACCAGCGTGTGCCTTCAGCTGTTGTAAAACTACAACTTCCAGCATGAGCCAAAGGCTGCTCAGGCATGCTGGGAGTTGTAGTCTTGCAACAGCTGGAGTCACGCCAGTTTGTAAACACTGCCTTAGTGTATAAAAAGTCTGCTAGCGTTTTGTGGTTTAGAAAGACCTTTGTACTCTGTCACTGCAACAAGGTTTCTTTCCATAAGTTACAGACAGATGATTGATACCTTTCTGAAATGAAAAAACATGCACATGTGTTTACCATTGGATATATTTGACGTTTCTGGAAGCTTTCCATTCCCATGATTTAAAGGGAGTGACAATTGAACTATACAGACTTCGGTGTTAGATGACAAGTGACATTGCCTGCAGACTTCTTGCATGTTGTAGGTTATGCACAGGAAAATGTGCTGTTTTTTTGTTAGTTCTAAATAGTTCTCTTGGAGCACAAGAAATCTCATACAAGAAAAACTTCTCCCCTATCTGCAAATAGGGAATACGTTTTAGATCGTGGGGGGGTCTTTACGGAGGCCCAGCTCTCCTTTGGAGCGGTGTGTCATGACCCCCGCCCCCTCCATATAACTCTATAGGAGAGCCAAAGATAGCTGAATGGCTCTCCCATAGAGATATATGAAGTGGGCGTGGCAGCCCCATGCTTTGGGCGGGGGTTGTGACACGCCACTTCCGGGGAGCATAGCCTGAAGATAGGTGATTTTTTTTTTTTGTATGAGACTTTTCTTTTAAAAGGAGTTATCCAACATAAGGTGACTTTAGTACTTGCCTGCCAGACAGTAATGGACATGCTTAGGAAGAATTTGCGCTTGTCTTGGGGCTGAGTGGCTATGTTGTGAGGCTCCCTTCCATGCATGCTGTGCTTGAAACTACAATTTCCTGCAGCCCTGTGGGGAATGATCTCCCTCCCACCCAGCGGTCACGCCACTCATGGAAGCACAGACAGGCTCCCTTTTAACACCTGACTAGTAATGTATTGTCTCTGGTTGCACTGCTACCTGGGAAAACCTGAGACAACACTCATTTTGTATGCTGTTAAAAATAAACATTGGGGCAAAGATCACATAAGAATTGTGAGACCAGCCATCAAACATAGGTACAGACACTATATTATCAACTACGCTAACTTTACAGCCTCAGCAGCATAGTCAAATAAAAATATAAAGATAAACTGGAATACCCCTTTAAAGGGGTACTCTGCCCCTAGACATCTTATCCCCTATCCAAAGGATAGGGAATAAGATGTCAGATCGCCGCGGTCCCGCTGCTGGCGACCCACGGGATCGACGCTGCGGCACCCCGCTGTTATTACTACAAAGAGCGAGTTCGCTCTGTGCGTAATGACGGGCGAAACAGGGGCTGGAGCGGCGTGACGTCATGGCTCCGCCCCTCGTGACATCACGGCCCGTCCCCTTAATGCAAGTCTATGGCAGGGGCGTGATGACCGCCACGCCCCCTCCCACAGACTCGTATTGAGAAGGCGGGATGTGACATCACGAGGGGCGGAGCTGTTACGTAACGATGCTCCGGCCCCTGTATTGCCCGTCATTACGCACAGAGCGAACTCGCTCTGTGTAGTAATGACAGCGGGGTGCCGCAGCGGAGATCCCGTGGGTCCCCAGCAGCGGGACCGCGGCAATCTGACATCTTATCCCCTATCCTTTGGATAGGGGATAAGATGTCTAGGGGCGGAGTACCCCTTTAATGCTTCAGAATCATGTCTTCATCCCATTTATCAATAATAGTGAGCACCACATAACTATATTCTGATGCTTTCTGGATATTTTTGTTTCATCTCAGGGCTTGTATAGCTGGTGGCTTTCATTCCTGAAATTACCATGTAAGCAATATTTGGCTTTGGCTGCCAACATTTCAGAAACTATCTTTTAGGACCCTAATCCCCACCGGTCTCCGAGCCCTGCCTTGCCATCAATGATGACTGCACGGATGGCCTACTCAATTGGGGAGATTTATCAAAACCTGTCCAGAGGAAGAGTTGCTGACTTACCCATAGCAACCAATCAGATCACTTCTTTCATTTTTGAAAAGGCCTCTGAAAAATAAGTGATCTGATTGGTTGCTAATATGTTGCTCTGGACAGGTTTTGATAAATCTCCCCTAATGTGAACATAGCCGAAAACTCACTCAGCAACTCAATACTGTGTCCGTTTATGTGACTATGTTGCGCTTATTAATCGAATCAACCTGAATAAGAGAATTAAGCCCCAATGTCCCTTGCTTAGAAATGGTTACACTTAAGAGTCCAGATAAAAACATATGGTTTCTACTAACATAAACATGGCTGATACTCTGCCAGCGAACACTGGAAAAAATAATGAAATGCTCTTTTGGCAAGCGGCAGGCATTGTCGATGCTTACAGTTAATCCAGCAGCCTGCTCCAAGACTTGAATTATTTCATCAGTTCTTTAAATGTCCTGAAATTAGTCTGGAACGAGGAGTGCTTGTAGCTGTGATAGAGAAAAACCAGTTTATATCAACATTCAGGCTGCGCACAGCACACGCTGTTATAGTCACTGCTTGGCAGCGTGTCATCGGAGGTTTAGTGCACAAAGAACAGAATGCACACCCCTGGTACGTGCAGCGATATGGCTTGTCGGATGACACACATCTTAACAGCGTTTTGCGCTGCTTTGGCATCAATTTTACATTTCATAATCATTGCTTACATCACAAATGTATAAAAAAAAAACCTTAGCGCATTAACATTCCCTTACTGATAGACATTCTAGTATAGAAGTCCAAGCTGCATGTCTAACAGGCTTTTATGGCTATCATGGTCACACCACCAGTGTTTCTTACATACTAGATAAGACTTCAGAAACTAATTACTGTATATACTCGAGTATAAGCCGACCCGAATATAAGCCGAGGCCCCTAATTTCACCCCAAAAACCCAGGAAAAGTTATTGACTCGACTATAAGCCTAGGGTGGGAAATACATCATCCCCCCCATGTAATCATCCAGACCCCCGTCATCACCCCCCCCCCCCTCCCCCTTCATCATCGCCGCCTGTCAATCCCTTCATCAGTGGTCTTCAACCTGCGGACCTCCAGAGGTTGCAAAACTACAACTCCCAGCATGCCCAGACAGCCATCGGCTGACCAGGCATGCTGGGAGTTGTAGTTTTGAAACCTCTGGAGGTCCGCAGATTGAAGACCACTGTGGCCTTCTTCATCATCCCCCCCCCCCCCCCTTCATCATCACCGCCTGTCAATCCCTTCATTAGTGGGCTTCAACCTGCGGACCTCCAGATGTTGCAAAACTACAACTCCCAGCATGCCCGGAGTTGTAGTTTTGAAACCTCTGGAGGTCCGCAGGTTGAAGACCACTGCGACCTTCGTCATCATCCAGACGCCCCTTTTGTTGCGCATGAACGTCCCTGTGCGTCGTTGTCAAGGCAACGTCACTAGTCCGGGGCAGGCCCGAAGCACGGAGAAGATGCCCTCCCGGTGAAAATGGACAGCCCGCAACGACTAACCCTCCCCATCGGACGGTCCCTGCAGCATAGATGGCCCGGACCAGCTCACCCTTCCTTCCCACCGAGGGGAGGTGAGTAGAAAACAAAATGGGGGGGGGGGGGGGGGGGGCTGGATGATGACGAAGGCCGCAGTAGTCTTCAACCTGCGGACCTCCAGAGGTTTCAAAACTACAACACCCAGCATGCCTGGACAGCCGATGGCTGTCCAGGCATGCTGGGAGTTGTAGTTTTGCAACATCTGGAGGTCCGCAGGTTGAAGACCACTGAGAAGGGATTGACAGGCGGAGAGTTCTCGAGTATAAGCCGAGGGGGGTAGTTTTCAGCACGAAAAATCGTGATGAAAAACTCTGCTTATACTCGAGTATATGCGGTAAAGAAAAACTGTAAATACCTTGATATACTACAGTGGAAATTCTTTTCCGTTTGAAACACAGAGCTGTTTGCTGACATCATGAGCACAGTGCTCTCTGCTGACATCTGTCCATTTTTAGGAACTGTCCAGGGTAAAAGGAAATCCCCATAGCAAACATATGCTGTTCTGGACAGTTCATAAAATGGACAGAGATGTCAGCAGAGAGCACTGTGCTCGTGATGTCAGCAGACAGTTCTGTGTTTTTCACTGGAGTACCCCTTTAACACCTCTGCCTACAGACTCGCACAGCCGGGACTACTACTACTCCCATCATTGAACAGACTTGTTTCCATGATGGGAGTAGTAATTCCCTGGCTGTGGGAGTCTGAAGACAGCTGGGGAGGCAACATTCGTGTTTGTACTACTACCCCCATCATGGAACAGAGTCTGTTCCATGATGGGGGTAGTAGTACAGGGGCTGAGGAATTGATTGCACCGGGTTTCACTTCTGAGACCCAATGCGATCAGAAGTTAAAGGGGTACTCCGCCCTTAGACATCTTATCCCCTATCCAAAGGATAGGGGATAAGATGTCAGATCCCCGGGATCCCCGCTGTAGCACTGCGCTATCATTACTGCACAGAGCGAGTTCGCTCTGTGCGTAATGACGGGTGATACAGGGGACGGAGCCGCGTGATGTCATGGCTCCGCCCCTCGTGACATCACGGCCCGCTCTTTTCAATACAAGTCTATGGGAGGGGGCATGGCGGTCATCACGCCCCCTGCCATAGACTTGCATTAAGGGGGTGGGCCGTGATGTCACGAGGGGCGGAGCCATGATGTCACGCGGCCATAGGTATATTAAAAGCGATGTGTGTGGTGGTGGGGGGCGTCAAGATATATAGCGCTGCAGGGGGGGCAGACACATAGCCTATATAGCTAGCCCCCCCAGCACATTTATAATATGCCCCCTGCAGTGAATTAAGAAATGGCCCCCACAGCGCATTTACAAAGGCCTTGTGAGAAGGCTGAAACGTCGCAACTTCTGATGTTTTGGTGAATAAAGCCACACATTATTCACGTATACCCTGGAGTGCTGCTGTCTTTCTACATATACTTTTGGGACTTGGGACCGAGTCAACCAGTTGGCACCACAGTCAACTCGATTGTGCTGCCCGCTTTTCTTTTCTATATATATATATATATATATATATATATATATATATATATATATATATAATATGCGCACACCCCCCCGGCGCATTAATAAACATATGACCCCCGCCAGCACATATATATACCCCGCATCGCATTTGTCATAATATGCCACCGCAGCACTATATGGGAAAAGTATTTCTATCGGCGGCGCATAGTGCCAGCAGCCGATGATGCTGATAGAAATACTTTTCATACATATCGCTGCGGCTGCATATGTATATAGAAGCACTGTGGGGGGCAGATAATGCTATATGTCTGCCCCCCCAGCACATCTATATACATACACCCCTGCAACGCTATGAATGAAAAGTATTTCTATCAGCAGCGCACAGTGCCAGCAGCCGGCTGCTGGCACTATGTGCTGCTGATAGATATACTTTTCATTCATAGCGCTGCAGTGGCATATTATGACAAATGCTCGGGGGGGGGGTCACACTATAAATGCGCTGGGGGGGGGAAGTGTGTGTGTGTGTGTGTGTGTGTGTGTGTGTGTGTGTATATATATATATATATATATATATATATATATATATATATATATATATATATATAAATATAATATATGCATATATGCGCTGGCGAGGGTCATCTGTTTATTAATGCGCTGCGGGGGGATATATATATTTATATATATATATATATATATATATATTTACAGTGGTCCCTCAAAATACAATGGTAATCCGTTCCAAATGAACCATCGTATGTTGAGGGATCCGTGCAATGTAAAGTATAGGAAGTTGTACTCACCTGTCCCCACCGCTCCGGACCGTCACTGCTGCCCTGGATCCATCGCTGTCGCCACTCGATCGCTGTCGCCACATCCCCTTGATGTCCCTGACGCTCCGGACCGTCTCTGCTGGCCGGGAACGTCGCTCTCACGTCGCCGTCATCACGTCACTACGCTCGCATCTCCTATTGCATGACGGGATGGCGTGCGCGGCAATGTGATGACGCTGCGGGGGTCTTATCTTTATTAATGGGCCGTGGGGGAATATTATAAATGCACTGAGGCTATATGTCTGCCCACCCTGCAGTGCTATATATCTTGCCCCCCACAGCTCTTTTAATATACATATGGCTCCCGCTGCCAGTCACAATGTTCATTTTAAAAAGCACACCATACATCGCAGGGCAGCATGCAGTTAGACCTTCACTTACGTTTTTTTTTTTTTACCGCCAAGTTTGAAAGAGAATACATTTTTTATTGGTCGCCATGGTCAACTCTGAGACCTTTTGGTAGAAGAGTGTTTCTGGGTGAGGGCTGTTTAATGTAGACTGTTGACTTCAATTGTATTTGTACATGGGTATTGGTTGGTTTAGGTTTACAATCTTGCAGCTGCCAGATAATGCCAGACATTTGAGCTTTTAAACCAAAGAAACATTCTATGCTTTGTATAAATAAGTCACAAAAAAACATTTACAAGCAGCAATACATGAGCCTACAGTATTTGAGATGCCCACATGATCAATTCCTGGCATTGAATAAAGTGGTGCAAAATGGTCATCAGGGATGTGAATTGCATTTGTTCTCCGTATTAATGTGTGAATGTGTTCTCATTCAGGGGCAATTACAGTTCTGTTGTCTTACTTGCAAACCATCCATGAAAAGAGCGATGATAATCCCCTTAGTCTTACTGCTATGTAGATTCTTTCCTATTAAATGTAGCTGTCTATGCCATATAATGTAGTTGGCATCATGTGAATGGCCAGGCTCCATCCATTTTATTTCTTCTATTTATTTTTATTTTATATATATATATATATATATATATATATATATATACAGTAGCACAGTGTAAATGATATCTTAACCTAAAACTGTTTAGTAGAAAAGGCTATTGAAAAGTAATAAAAGCCTATCCTTTTCATGGAATATATACATTTTTTTCTAGACTGATATCCCCTGTGGGATATCAGTCTAGAAAAACAAATTAAAGTGTACTGGTCATTAGCAAACACTTTTTATATAATGTAGAAAATACCATTATATGTATATTTGTTATATACATTGGTTAAAAAAATGCGTATATTTTTGTCCCTGCAACTATTGTCTGTGTGTCTTTGTAAAAAGACCAAATACAGGAAGTGTGGGTAGACAGGCAGGGTTCTGTACACCGAGGACAAGTAGGGCTCTGCAGTGAGGCTCTGTGACGCCTCAGGCTCACACAGCAGGCTGATCCAGGAGCCTGCATAGAGGCCGGCTTCTCCTGCCCTCACAATTTTTTTTTTTTTTTTTTTTTTAACCAATGTAAATTACAAATATACATATAATGGGATTATCTACATTATATGAAGTTTTTGCAAACAGGTACAATTTAAAATAAATTTAATTGTATTTATGTACCAAAATTACTATAATATGTTTCTTATAGATGGTTTTGATGTCGGTATGCTAACAAAACAGGCATTGCATGTAAACAAACAGTCACTTCTTTCTCTTACAAAGGTTCTCCTGCATTACCAAGTAGCATGGCTTACTTTGGAAGCTCTCAAGATGAAGAAGAAGTTGAAGACGAGGATTTCGAATTTGAGGACATAAAAATGACCACCACTAACACTTCTTCCTCATGCCACTCTACACCTCGGAAAGGCAAAACGCAGAAGCATGTTACCAATGGACATGGTAAGTAGCATTTTGGGTGGATACTAGGGTTAGTGTCTTTACTTTTGGAGAAATGTAAACCATTGACAATAAATGGTAAGTTCTGGGATGCACTCTTCTGACATTGGACTCCTGAGAGTAAACTGATAAATCTCTTATAATCTTGTTTACAATCCCTCAGCTCCTAGCTGAAACACTTTGGACTAACTGAAGGTGGTGTATTGCTTAGTCTGGGAGGTTTGTGATTTGGCATTATGGTAGTGGAGCCATGTGCTTATGATGAGGTGTACAACTGACATGCATAAAGGGGTACTCTGGCGCTTAGACATCTTATCCCCTATCCAAAGGATAGGGGATAAGATACCTGATCACGGGGGACCCCCGTGATCTTGCACACCGCACCCCGTTATAATCAGTCCCCGGAGCGTATTCGCTCCGGGTCTGATTACTGTCGATCACGGGGCCGGAGCGTTGTGATGTCAAGGCTCCGCCCCGTGTGACGTCACGCTCCTTCCCCCTCAATGCAAGCCTATGGGAGGGGGCGTGACAGCTGTCACGCCCCCTCCCATAGGCTTGCATTAAGGGGGAAGGAGCGTGACGTCACACGGGGTGGAGCCTTGACATCACAACGCTCCGGCCCCGTGATCGACAGTAATCAAACCCGGAGCGAACACGCTCCGGGGACTGATTTTAATGGGGTGCGGCGTGCAAGATGACGGGGGTCCCCATCGGCGGGACCCGCGCGATCAGGCATATTATCCCCTATCCTTTGGATAGGGGATAAGATGTCTAAGCGCCGGAGTTCCCCTTTAATTCTTGCAATGGTTCAGAGGTAGAAGTATCTTATCAGGACAAGTTAATGTGCAGCTCACCTAGCCAGTCACAGCAGCCGTGCACAGGCCAGGCGTGTGGCAGCATCCTCACACAGGCTAAATAGGAACAATGGAGCGGTCTTAATCATTGTCTTTAGAGCTGTTTTTGTGTGTATATTTGTCGCACAGTTGACGCTGCGCAGTGTTTCGGGCCTTTTTTTGCAACTTTTTAGTACAGTAGCCCAGACATAGCATAACTTTTTGTTGTTTGTGCGTGTATGTGTGTGTGTATATAGAATGAAATATCAGGAAATGCATACCTGCACAAAAAATTTTAAGTGCCCTGCAGATATTTAGTAAAATACATTTTCTGCACCACACATTACCAGCACACAAAAAAAAGTGTAAACAAATGCTTCACCTACGATGATAAACTCCCCCCAATATCCAGTGCAGCTTAGATAAGATGTTCAGCACTTTAGTGACTCTTCATAAAAAGCTAAAAAACAGACAATGGTGATGAAGATGGATGCGTTTCTGGCAAAATAGTGCCTGAAACATGTCAATCATTATCATTGTTGTCCGAGTTATGTACGTGCTAAACATCTTATATAAAGTGATCTGGACATTTTGCCTTCCTTTCAGGATAAGATGCTGTGTGTACATGAGTAGCACCACATCTGGCCCTCTACAGGTTCCATCTTTTAATTATCTGCATTTTTCTTGTACATAGCCTAAGGGTCCGTTCACATTCTGGATGGAGATTCCATCTGGTGGAGTCTGGGATCTGAAATTTCCATAGTGTTAATAGTGCAGCAGAATCTCTTAAAACAATGGGAGACCGCTGCACCTAATTTCCTACAGTGGATTTCCGCTCAGAAAATGGGTAGTTTGAATGAGCCCTAAGCTTGAGGCCTCACAATGTGGCTGCTATGTGTAGATGGTGCTACACATACCGTACATACAATAGCCAATGGCTGTGCAATTTTGCTGGTAGGATTATGATAGTAAATTATATTATTATTATTGTACACATATAATTTGGCTCACTCCAAGTGTTTTAGGATAGTGTATTTGCCCCCATCTGTTCCCAAGAGCGGATTCGGTGCAGTTTCTCAGAAAAGTCAGTTTCCTGTAGCTGACCACTAATATAGGAAGTCCACTGGCTCTTGCTGCTTTTGTTTTCACAATTTATTAGGAGAGACTGTTTCTTCAACCCCTTCATTTGCCCATAAACAAACATTGTTGATAGATTACATAGGAAAGGTGTTACACCAACAAACCAAAATTGTGCTGTTCCTAGAGCATAAAGCTTGCGGTAAGTGACAGCTGCGGTCTCTAGATAGAGGATAGTGTATTACTGTCCCTGTCTCTTTACTCAGTGAGCTTTGTGTATACAGATCCGCAAGAAGCAATTCTGCGTTCCCACCTGGTGATCATATGATTGCCGATGCCAGGTATCTTCAGAACCTGATGGGTCTTAGAAGATCCTTATCAGCTCAGCAGAAATTGTATGGGGCTGGTATTTCCCCTGTAACTGGGTCTACTACATCATCCCTAGTTACAGGGAATACCGGCAATACTAAAATACTTTAGTAAGAAAATGCTCTCCAAAAGTCTTAAATATAAAACTAAAATTATACATGTAAGAAAAGGAAAACAATCTCAGCTTGGCTCCATTTACCTCAATGAAAATGAGCCGCAATACCACACACAACCTGAGGAATTCCGAATGAAATTCGGGTGAACTCGGCCTTAGGGTATGTTCAGACTACATAATACCCTGCCGGATTTCTGCAGTGGAAATCCCATTTTAAGTCGGTACTTCGGTGGAAAACAATATATATTTTTTTCAGATCAACTGGTGGCAGAAAGTCAAACAGATTTGCAAATTACTGCTACTTAATCTTAATCCTTGCAGAAATGATCAGCTGCTGTATGCTACAGAGGAAGTTGTGTAGTTCTTTTCTGTCTGACAGTGTTCTCTGCTGACACCTCTGTACAGAGAGGTTCGCTCTGGGAATTTTCTCCTACTCTGGACTGTTCCTGACACAGACAGAGGTGTCGGCAGAGAGCACTGTCAGACAGAAAAGAACTTTACAACTTCTTGTGGAGCATACAGCAGCTAAGTACTGGAAGGATTAAGATTTTTTTTCAATAGAAGTAGTTTACAAATCTATTTCACTGTCTGGAGCCAGTTGATATGAAAACAAAAAAGGTTTTCCAGTGGAGTACCCTTTTAAAGGGGGTACTCCACTGCCCCAGCAATTGGAACATATTGTTTCTAATGCTGGGTGCAGGATGCGGGGGTCATGACCTCACAGCCACACCACCTCAATGTAAGTCTATAGGAGGGGGCGTGGCAGCCCCCATGCCCCCTCCCATATACTTGCATTGAGGGGGCATGGCCGTGATGTCACGACCCCCACAGTCCACACCCAGCGTTCAGAACAAAATGTTCGGAACACTGGGGCAGTGGAGTACCCCTTTAAGTCAATGGGTAGCAACATTATCCAGTTGTTCCCTAAAAAAAAAATGCCCCCTTCACTCAGATGAGGACTCGCTGTGAGATTTGCAGTTACTGTTTTGTGGGAACCTGACACAGAAGTGTATTTGTTATTGTGTGTGAAACTGTGACCATGTCTAGAGCTCCTTCCTGTTGTACAAGCCATAGACACAGGAGGACTTCCTCTGCAGTCTTCACACCAGCTCTATGGTTTTGTTGTCAATGCAATGTTGACGTCTATGTGCAAAAGCAATCTATGGTTCCCCCACCATCTTATTGGCTGTATATGGTAGCTCAATAGATATACTCCCCATCTGGGCCTGGCAGATTAGCATGTCATTAGGAAGAAGACATTCAGAGGCATCATCCACTATATTCCAGGCATAAGAGAACATGACATCCGTGTTTATTCTTGTGCTTACTCCTTACTAACTACTCTATTGGGCGGTTAGAAAGGATCATTGGAAAAGCTGACACTTTTTGTTGATAGTTGGGATCTTGGCCAGAAATTTGGCAGCCTTTTCTTAGACTTGGATGTATTTGCACGTATATGCAAAACCATCTCAATATAAACATCCCAAAGAATAAGATACCTCTTCAGATGTTGAACGAGCAAATATCTTTGCTAAATGTTATTTGTATAAATAGACCAGTGGTCTCAAACTGTGGCCCTCCAGATGTTGCAAAACTTTGACTCCCAGCAAGCCCGGACAGCTGTTGGCTGATATAGAAACTGGTATAGAAACAAAACCAGTAGTACCCTGCTACAAAATGGCCGCAAGCATGCAATGTTTCGGAGTGCCTGCTAGTGCTAGGCAGCTCTTTCACACTGCCATTGTGACACGGAACCCAGGGAGAATAGCAGGAGGAAAAAATACATCATGCAAAGTTTTTTTTCCTCCTGCTACTCCCGTCAAATAACAATGGCACCAGACGGACCCCATAATAGTAAACGGGATCTGTCGGGACCTGTTATTTCCCATTGTGCCCAGTCGAAAAGAATGTCTGTTAAAGGAGAACTGTGATGAAACCTTTTCATTCCCCTGTGCCCCAGCTGCAAAAATGAAGAAAACCTCTCCGGTGCTGGTCAACTTCCCGGGCACGGTGACTCCTATTGTGGTCAGCATATTGCCGGCCGCAGTGATGTCCCGCCTCGGCCGGTGATAGGCACTGTCATATAAGGAGCCTGGGCCCTGTCTTCTCCCTGCTACCCGGGCTCCTTACATGACAGTGCGCTCAGCCTATCATCGGCCGAGGCGGGACATCGCTGCGGCCGGCAATACGCTGAGCGCAGTAGGCGTCACCGTGCCCAGGAAGCATGAAGAAGACTGGGACGCCGATATCAGTGCAACGGGGGAACATAGGAAGGGGAGTTAAAGTTTATTTATTTTTTGCAGCCCAGGCACAGGGGAAATGAAAAAATGTTTCATCACAGTTCTCCTTTAAGGCACAAAAAAAAAAGTGCCTGACGGACATTTGTTGACGGGGCACAATGTCAGTGTTGAAAAGGGCCTTAGTGCCAGCTGTGTTCCCTTCTTAGTAGAGATGGCAGGGGTTGCTTTATGTTTGGCATCTCCTGTCCCAGAATTAATTATATGGCAAAATGATGGATTTATGACAGTGATGGAGATGTATTTGTACAGCTGTATGTGCATCCCTTGCTATCTTAATATCCATATTTTTTTTCTATCTGGATCTGGCTTGGCACAGGCTGGATATAGAAAATCTCATTAGTGTCTTGAAGTGATTCAGCTCTTTGGCTGCCTGCTGTTCAGCTGATCTCCTGCCTGTCTAAACTATGCTGAAGGCTTCATTCCTTGTGCTATGACCTAGCTTGAGCTTTCCTCGTGTCACATTCCCAGTAAAACTTGATAGTTTATGTGGGAATAGAACTGCTCTAGGTAATGTCGTATATACAAATGTCCATCATCATTTCACTGATGTCATACAGAAGCCATGTTCTCTCTATTTTAAAAACTTTGCTTAAAAATATATTTTTTCCACTTGCTGCATTTCTACATTACATTAATGCAATGCCAGATAGGGCCCATAATGTCAATATTAGTGCACTTTGTGCCTCCTTTTGTGGCATATACAGCTTTTCCCTTCTATGCCCTAAGCATACGGGCGTGGCTGAATGCACGTTTGTTTCTTTTTTTTTTATATACGGTAATATGCGCGTTTATTTCACTGGAGAGGATGCATTCTTTCTTCAACATGGCTATTCCATCTTCTCCCTGATATCTGCTGTAAGAGCATGTTCACACAGACAAAAACCATGGCCCACATTTATCAAACTGTGAGAGGAAAAAATTGTGCTTTTCCCACAGCAACCAATCACGGCTCAGGTTTCACTTTACCAGAGCTAGTTAGCTGAGCTGTGATTGGCTGCTGTTGGAAAAGCACTCTCTATTTTTTCTCACACAGTTTGACAAATCTGAGCCTATGTCTACAAAACCTGCTTCAAAAAAATGCCACAAGAACCACTTATATTTCAGAGATTTTTTGAGGCATGCACAAAATCTCTTCAAATTAAGCACAATAAAGCAATCATGTGACCCGTGGGCGCTGCTTCTTTTTTTATGTAAGCATGCCCTAAGGGAAGAGGCAGGAAGCCCCTATGTGTTACATATCCTAAAAGGTATGTGATATATATTGGGGTGTACCCATGGAGGTGTCTGTCAGTCACAACTATTTTACAAATGTATTTTCTTTTTTTTTTGTTTTGTCCTGGGAAAATGTGGTAGACTACACTTAAAGGGTAGCTCCCACCATCCTATTTTTTTTTTTTTTTTTTTGCTAACCCGTTCCCCCCACTACGGCACTAGCCCGTTCCCTCCTCCCCCCCCCCCTCCCCACATACCCCGTTCCCTCCTCCCCCCGCCCCGCATACCCCGTTCCCCCCCCCCTCCCCCCACATACCCCGTTCCCTCATTACACTTGCAGTTACTGCAGAGTCCGGCAGCGGGCATGCAGGGACAGCGGCGGCGATGTTCGGGAGGGGTGGCCTGCCAGCCAGTGGCCGGGGAGCCAATTTGCTCGCTCCTGCCTGTCTGATTGACAGGCAGGGAGCGAGTGCAGCCTAACTGAAAAAGGACTGATTGCCAGGCCAAAATCAGTCCTTTTTCAGTGGCCGGTTTTTAAATGTAAATTAAACCTTTTTAATGAAAAAAATAATAATAAAAGTATATTAGAGATATGTTGTAGTACATAAGTACTACAACATATCAAAAAATAAAGTTGGTAACAGTGCCCATTTAAGAATCTACATAGGAATTAGACTGAAACTGGTCACTTGTCCCCTAGTCAAGTAGTCAGTGGGCCTGCTTGTGGATAGGTTGTCTTGTACATCGGCATGCCTTCCTCCTATGTGGACCAGTGACCAAGCAAAAACAGCCTAATGTCTGCGGCCAGCTTAAAGGGGTACTTCGGGGAACTAAACCCATAGCCCATCCTTTCCCTCTCATCAATTTTAATTGTTTAACCCCTTAATGACGCAGGACATAAATGTACTTTCTTGTGCAGTGGCCCCAGGACATACATTTTATGTCCTGTACATGACTGTGAGCACCGGAGTGGTGCTCGCTTCCTGCATGGCAGGGTAGAGAGGAGGAGAAAAAGAGTGGGGCGCTCCCTGTGTGGTATTTTATGGAAAAGCAAAAAATGGAAATACCCGTCACCAACACCTATGGTAACGTACTGACCTTGAGTCGATAGTATAAAATGGTGGTGGGAAGGAAATGGCGACAGTCTGCTGCTCTCACCCCTTATTATTCAGTCTTTCCAAGGAGGACGGACAAACAGTGGGGTCACATGCCTTTCTGAGGGGACAGATTAAAATCCCTCTCTCATAGGCTCTTCCCCCCCCTTTTCTTCCCCCTTTTTTTCCCCCTTTTTCATATGTGATTTTTATTTTCGTTGATTTTATTATATTTTACAAGTGATTTTACCTGCTGTCCTGCCCAACATCTCACTGCTTTTAGACCACAATTATCCTGATCACCACTATGTATCGTGTTTATTTCATTTTTATTTTATCTTATTTATTTTCTATGTGTTTTGTACTCTCCCAACCAGTTGGTTTGAGTTTCCATTGATGTATTTTTGAAACTCTATATATATGTTTCTTCTGTAGTTATAATTGTGGACCTGAGGAAGGCGCCAGCGAGCGCCGAAACGCGTTGTCCTGTTTTTACTGTCTTGACTTCTTTTGTCAATAAAAGTTAGTCCTGCATAAGTGCTGGCTCACACCGTTTCTTGACTCCAACCTTCGCCATCTGACAGCAGCGCTCTCAACATACTCCCCATTTTTACTCCTCCCACTTTTCATGCATGGCAGGTAATGGCGGGCATGAGCGATCGCACTTATGTCTGCTATTAACCCCACAGATGCAGTGATCAATACAGATCCGCAGTCAGAAAAATGGATGACCGGATCGCCCACGGCACTGCCGCGGGGATCCGATCATTATACATTATGGCGGACGGAGGTCCCCTCACCTGCCTTTGCCCGTCTCCAGGGGTCTTCTGCTCTGGTCTGAGATCGAGCAGACCAGAGCAGAAGATAGCTGATAATACTGATCAGTGCTATGCCCTATGCATAGCACTAAACAGTATTAGCATTCAACTGATTGCAACAAATAGTCCCCTATTTGAAAAATTCACTCCCCCAATAAAAATGTAAATTGTCCCTTTTTAACCTTTTACTCCCCAAAAGTGTAATTTGCATATACACACACACAGGATGGGCCATTTATATGGATACACCTTAATAAAATGGGAATGGTTGGTGATATTAATTTCCTGTTTGTGGCATATTAGTATATGTGAGGGGGGAAACTTTTCAAGATGGGTCGTGACCATGGCGGCCATTTTGAAGTCTGACATTTTGAATCCAACTTTTGTTTTTTCAATAGGAAGAGGGTCAAGTGACACATCAAACATATTGGGAATTTCACAAGAAAAACAATTATGTGCTTGGTTTTAACGTAACTTTATTCTTTCATTGGTTATTTACAAGTTTCTGACCACTTATAAAATGTGTTCAATGTGCTGCCCATTGTGTTGGATTGTCAATGTAACCCTCTTCTCCCACTCTTCACACACTGATAGCAACACCGCAGGAGAAATGCTAGCACAGGCTTCCAGTATCTGTAGTTTCAGGTGCTGCAGAATGGGCAAAACAAAAATGGGAACAGGACCCTCAGTTTACGCAGAAGATTTTGTTCAGTGATGAGGCAAACTTTTATGTGAATGGTGAAGTTAACAAACAAAACCACCGCTATTGGTCTGACACTAACCCACATTGGATAGATCCCTCCAAGACTGTTGGAACACAAAAATTTATGTTATGGTGTGGTATATGGGGTACAAAGATAGTGGGGCCATTCTTCATCAATGGAAACCTCAAGGCACCTGGATATGAGAAATTGCTACATGATGATGTGTTTCCCTCTTTATGCACTGAGGCTGGCACATTCCCTGAGTTTTTCCAGCAAGATGGTGCACCACCACGTTATGGGTTTCAGGTCCGAGCATTCCTAGATGAACAGTTTCCTGGAAAGTGGATTGGTTGTCGTGGGCCACTTGAATGGCCCCCAAGGTCTCCCGATCTGACCCCCTTAGACTTTTATCTTTGGGGTCATCTGAAGGCAATTGTCTATGCTGTGAAGATACAAGATGTGCAGCACCTGAAACTACAGATACTGGAAGCCTGTGCTAGCATTTCTCCTACGGTGTTGCTATCAGTGTGTGAAGAGTGGGAGAAGAGGGTTGCATTGACAATCCAACACAATGGGCAGCACATTGAACACATTTTATAAGTGGTCAGAAACTTGTAAATAACTCATGAAAGAATAAAGTTATGTTAAAACCAAGCACATCATTGTTTTTCTTGTGAAATTCCCAATAAGTTTGATTTATCACATGACCCTCTTCCTATTGAAAAAACTAAAGTTGGATTCAAAATGTCCGACTTTAAAATGGCCGCCATGGTCACCACCCATCTTGAAAAGTTTCCCCCCCTCACATATCCTACAAACAGGAAGTTAATATCACCAACCATTCCCATTTTATTAAGGTGTATCCATATAAATGGCCCACCCTGTATATATAAAAATTCATAAACAATTGGTATCCCCGTGTGCGTAATTATCCGAACTAACTTTGGTTTGAGATTTTTTTTAATGCGATACCCATGATTTCATACTTTTCTATTATTGTATCATTTTAATCGTATTGACCCACAGAATAAACAAAACATTTAATTTTTACTGTAAATTAAATTACCGTGAAAACGTAACCTTCCAAAATTTGCTAAATTGTCATGGTTTTTCAATTACCCCACACAAATAGTATTTTTTGGGTTACGCCATCCATTTTATGGTAAAATGAGTGATGTCATTACAAAGGACAACTGGTCGCGCAAACAACAAGCCCTCATACTAGTCTGTGGATGAAAATATAAAAGTTATGATTTTTAGAAGGCGAGGAGGAAAAAACAAAAAATGCAAAAATAAAATTGTCTTTATGGAGTTAAATATCATTCATTAGCTATATAGAGCTGTTTCCCCACTTTGATTGTCACTTGCATGCATGAAATGAGGGAATGACATTATCTAGCCATCCTTTCTGTCTCAGTCCAAAACCCTTTTTGCAAGCAGCCCTCACACTCCAGAGAGATACAAACCATGTGGTTTCTGCCCTGCACTGATGAATCTTTTTCTCTTTAGGGCTGATAACTGGGAGATATGTGCAGCCTAAGGCTGGGTTCACATCACGTTTTCCCCATACGGGAGCGCATACGGCAGGGGGGAGCTAAAACCTTGCGCTGTATGCCTTTCTATGCGCTCCCGTATGTAATTCATTTCAATGAGCCGGCTGGAGTGAAACGTTCGGTCCGGTCGGCTCATTTTTGCGCTGTATGCGCTTTTTCCCCGGACCTAAAACTGTGGTCAACCACAGTTTTAGGTCCGGCTGTAAAAGCGCATACGGCGCAAAAATGAGCCGACCGAACGTTTCACTCCAGCCGGCTGATTGAAATGAATTACATAGGGAAGCGCATACGAAAGCTTACGGGAGCGCAAGGTTTTAGCTCCCCCTGCTGTATGCGCTCCCGTATGG